>NW_027508733.1:13857500-13907500 GCF_051911475.1 Siphateles boraxobius | reverse complement strand
TGGTGTGCCCCACACATGACCACAAAAAACCCTCTCTACAACGTACGGCCCATCTTCAGTGCACTGAATGAGTGCACACACCTCTCCCTGAAATTGGCCTAGGACAGGGCCCAAGTGTAGTCATGGTCTAGCCCATAGGGGTCTAGCCCAACAAGCAGAAGTTCCTCCAGGGTGTAACTTTGTACATGACAACACTTTTCACCTCACCTCCTTCATGAAATGACAAAACGAGGTATTGGATGTCTTGGAATGTGTTGTGTAAATAGGTCTAATTGAAGAATTTGTATGAATTCTGACTATGGTGTTTCCCACCGGTCACTTTTGTGACCGAGTATAAAACTTAATATTTCACTAACTTAACCAACAAAAAATCAAAGAGGGCATACCGTTTGAGTGTTAGGGAGGGAGGTCTAAGGAGTAAAATGCATGTACTCAAATTGCAAGAAAAAATTTGGGATTAAACGGGTTAATAGTGAGGCATTCTCCAGTTAAGGTACAGAAGCTAGGGTAAAAAGTCAATAGCCTTGGTGAATAGTTTTTGTTCATCCAAAACTTATAATTAATTAAAATGTTTATTTTTTTCTTCAGAAAAAAACATAGAGCTGTTGGTTGACTATAGTTGACTTCTGATGGCACTCTAACCAACTTTGTTTTCTGATTTAAAAACAAAAGGCTTTACCCATAAGTTGCAGAAATCCAATCTGAATTGAACTCATGATTCTGTGCTTGTCATTTTTGACAAGCAAAGCTTAGACTAAATACTCAATGGCCACCAGATGTGTATGTGCCGTATGCAGCACACATTAATTAACAGCCAAAAGGCTACATCATATTTAAACAACTTCATACATTAAACAGCCATTAAGGGACTGAAGGTGACCTTTCTGCTCTCAGTTTATGTCCAACACTATCGGATCTGAAGTGATCAACTAATAGAACAACAGTAGCCACGCCCACCACAGCAGAGATGACCAATCGGATCACGGCTTCAGTAAAACCACAACACTGTTCAGAGTCTAAGGGAAGAAAAAAACAGACTGAACCTTCCATTGCAATAAACTTTTGCTCTCTGGCTTTCTTAACCACAAATTAGCTCAGTAATTTAATAGTAACATCACTGCTGTGATACCTGCATATGGTTGACAGAGTTTAGTGATGTCCAGATGTGTGGTCTGGTGTGTGATGGTATTGTTGATCACACAGCTGTATGTGTTGTTATCCTGATATTCCACCTCCAGAGGTAGAGAGAGACTGATGCTGAGATCACACACACTGATGCTGGACAATACACTGATTCCTTTGTACCAGGAGAGAGTCACATCACTCACATTCAACACTGAACACACCAGTGAACATCTGGACACTGATGATGAATATTGTGAAGAGTCTCTGGTGATGTTGGGAACAGGCAGATGAGCTGAAAACAACACAGACGAAACAAAGTTCACAGAATTGTTTTGTAAAATACAGATTGAATTATTGTTCTCAAAGTTGCTGTCCTTCTGAGACTTAATCATAGGGTAAATAAAACATGTCCTCAGCTTTTTGCGGCACAATTAGAGAATTGATTCCCTCTTCATGATGGTGAACTCTCATCTCTTTTTGGGTCAGGGGCTGAAGGACGGCAATTTAGCAAACGATTAGCACCCCTAGAGAATATTAGAGACTACTTAGCACTCTCACCTCCACCTCAGCCACTAATGCTCCCTATATGAAGATTAAATGGCTTAGAATGCAGTTTACTCAAAGAAGTCGGCACTGTTTGCACTCTTTGTGTATTTACACCTTTGGAAAGCTCTAAGTAAATGAAATTTCGTTGAAAAGAGATGTTTGTGTTTATTCTCTTGATCAGCAGTAGTTTATTAAATGAAAGAATAGTGTTTAATAACTAACCAAGTATGCAGTGTAGGCCAATATACTTGTGGGATTTAAAGGAATAGATTTAGGTGTCTGAATTGTCGTGGTGTAGTTCTTTTATTGAGCTGTGCAAACTGTTGTCAGCACAGATGTTTTAAATTGGGTGTGTTACCTGATTTCAAAGATAGTCAGTTAGTTAGTTCCCATACTCATATTTGAGTGGCAGTGGGACTTTTCACTATTTTGTTTTCACTTTGTATATGTTTGTTCCAGTAGGTCATAAGTGCACTGTAGTTATTGGTGGTTAATTTCCGTCAGGTTTTGTTCTCCAGGCAACAACGTTCTACAGTATAGGGAGTGACACGTGACTTTGAATGAGTCATTCACTCAAAAATATCCACCATTTTCTTGAATGCTGAAGTCTCACCTGATTCATACCGTCCCCAGTGTTTCTAGTCAAATGGACACTTCACAAATTGAGATGACCCATTTCCACAGTTATCAACACCTAGTGAAGTTTGTTTTGATTTCTCTCTTTTTATCTTAATATACATCTATTATATAGCGTAATAGCTATTAGGCTACTGTGGCAGAAAAAGAAGAAGAAAAAAATTATTAAACCTGCGGCAAGGGCATTTCTATTACAATGGCTGAGGGAGTGAGGGAGTTTTTTTGAGAACATATCTTGATTCACATTTTTTGTTGTTGTTGTTATAGTTTTGAGAATGATTTGAGAATTTGAGTGTTAAAATATACAGCTGCTTACATTAGTGTCTTGGACAATGTCTGAATGAATGTGCTAATCTATCAACTGTTACAGTAGTTACACAGTGACTAAAGTAATATCAAAGATGGCAACAAAGTGGTATCACATTTTGAAACTACAAAAGTTGAGGCGCAGGTGCATCTGACAAATGAATCGACAACAGATTCAATACTCGAGTGAAATTGGAGAATTTGAGTCGCACACAGACCACAAAACTTGTAAGCAGCTCTGGTTGAAGACTGGATTAAAAAAACCTTCTGATGACACATAGATTATATCTACGTCTTAGGAAGGTCCCTTAATCAGCAAAGGGTGGCTCTCTTGGACTTGTTGTTTAGTCCCTGTTGTTAACTTGTTTTGTTCACCCAGCAGGGCTTCGCAGAAAATGCGATTGGGAATTTGGGAGTCATGAAAATGTACAGGCATGAATTTGGTTAGCAGATGTCACTGCTGTAAACTACCATATATATATATATATATATATATATATATATATATATATAATGATTATTAAAAAAGTTATTTTTTTGCAGTGTGTTGGCCTCTCCTCACTGTAGCATATGGAAGCCTGTGCATTAAAGGGGAACTATGCAGGTTTTTTTAGCTTAATTTACCTTAAAGCAACACCAAGGAACTTTTCCTCTGCGGTCACGCTACAGGTTGGAAGCGGAATTGTCCATTACCGCTGTCGTAAATAATGTAGCCTACCGCAGCCTACTGTCGCACGAGCACGCTCGCGGTTTATCCAGCGCCGGCTATGGCCACAGACCAGGTAGAGTATGATGCATGATTTTATGAAAGACATCACAAACGAAGAGAAACTATGTATGGCTTAAAACATCGAATTTTGTAGTTCTTTTTGTGCTACGGTTACTACCTGAAACCCGAAGTTACATAGTGCCAGTAAAAGCGATACAGACCATTTCAGGCTATGGCAGACGTGTCATTTAACCTATTGTAAGTCGATGTACCATCAAAAGGGTCTTGGAAATATATTATGAAGGTTCAAAAACTACAAAGTGTTACTTTAACTGAACAGCTTCGGAGTCATTGGAAGGGTTATGACTTTTTTTTGGGTTGAATGGTGGATGTCTCGCTTCCCCCTGGTGCCTGTGAGCGGAAAAACCGCACTTGCAACTTTGGGCCGGTGGGCCAAAAAAATCTGCTAAAATACTGTCATTATTGCGCTCCCTCACGCTGTTCGAACCCAAATGAAGAAGACATTTTAAAGAATGTCCCATCTGCTTTGATGTCATTGATCTACCTGCCTCTGGTATCTGAGATAGTGCTGATGTAACAGATGTAGGCAAGTGAGAGCTGTGTGTGTAAACCTGCGGTCTTTAGCGTCCTTGTTAGAGAGCCTGCCTTCTATGCGGACAGGCTCAAGATTTGCGTCTTGCTTAGAGACGGCAGTTTGAACGGGAGGTGCTACAGTGGTGCCATGACCCGGATGGGAGTGAGGTTTAGGGGGGTGAGTGTAACAGACGTATAGGCCAGTGAGAATTGTGCGTGTAAACCTCATTTGTGGTTTTTATCCTCCTTGTTAGAGCGCCCGCCTCCCATGCGGACAGGCCCAGGTTCATGTCCTACTTAGAGTGGGCAGTTGAACTGTCAACACTATCTCACGACCAATTCGTAGGCATTCGTACAATTTGTCCAAACCCCTGTGATGGGTAGGTTTAGAGGCAGGGTCAGGGCCAGGGGTAATTTGTATGATTTAGCCACCTAGTAAAATACGTAAGAATTGCCTTGAGATCGGGTTGGTTATATCCTATGTAGAGGTCCAGATTAAGGAGAAGTTCTAAGGCTTTTTGTCCACAAAATGACAAGACTACTAATATAGGCTACCTTCTTAGGGGAGTATTTTAATTTATGTGATGCAAGCCATGCTCGTTTTATCTAGTCAGTCTGCAGTGCAGACTAAGGCATTCTAAGGCATTCTTTCCCTGTTTCTTGGTGATGAATATATATTTTTCATATAAAATTCTATTGTTATTGGTGTGTTTGAAGATTTATTCCTCTGCATTAAAAAGTTTTGGAACCCCTGTTTTAGGGTAGAGACACACCAAATTGATGCCAAAGAACTAGCGCTGATGAAAGCCGACTGAGTTGTCGCCTGCGTTGGGGCAAAAACGCTGCACTTGAACATACAGAGAGAACTACAGCCAACTGTCAACTAGCATGCGTGTTCTGCGCATGCGTGTAAAGGAGATAACTGTTTAACACAAATGTCTGTGATTGGCTACAATGATCAGCGCTTCAAAAACATGTTGTATACATCAATGCATGGCTTACACAGATACAAAAAGCAGGCGTATATCAGCGGGGTGAGCGGACCCTATTTTTAACTCACTTTCAAACACTTCTGTGTGCTCTCAAATGCTCCCGTGCGTTGATCGTGTAGCCAATCACAGACATATCCGATCAGCTCAAGAACACAATAGCTAATTAGAGGTGTTTATGATTGCTCTCAACAGCGCTCAAAGGGTCACAATTTTAACATTTCAGTACCGAAGTTGGTACTTTTGGACAAATCTAGCACGTACTGACCATTTTGAATATCAATCCTGCCAATCACTTTCTTTATTCCACTCCGCTCATGTTTAGCCTGGCTCCGCCATCCTACATACTTCCGCTCAATTTTCATTTTCCTTCAGTTCTCCTTTTGGGTTGACGGTATTATTCTTGGGTTTTCTCTGGCCACATTTTTGCCGGTCCAATCAGTGAACAGAGGAAGTGGCTGAGAACGATTATGTTGAGGTCGTACGCTAGTTTGAGTTGTATGGTTACGTCACCAAACGTTAGCAATTGGTTATCCAATAGTTTTAAACCTCAACAGAGTATTCGCCTTCAAGGAAGTTAATGCTTGTCAATGGAGAGTGGCCAGACTCTCTGTACAAATGAAATGTACAAGAGTCTGGTAGGACCAGGGTAGCTCATGTTAGCGTAATATTAAAATTTTTGCCCAGGGACACTCAAATAAGGTGACGTAAATTAGCAGCCGCTTCTTGGCTCTCTGTTTTACTATTATTATCGTACACTTACTCGTTCGCTAAACTGAAAAGCCAATCAGTGTTCTCTCTCTCACCAATGGCCCAACACTGATTCTTCATGCTGAATCTGCCTAAGAAAACTAGACAGTGTCCGACTAGACCCAGCGGTGCAGAAATACGCCAAAAAATGAAGTCGGCCAATGCTCAAAAATAGCCAGACATTGCCCGACAGCCGATTGTCTACTTGGTGTGTCCCAGGCTTTAGAGATAAAACACTGAAACTCTATGAGAACTCACCACCGTTGATGGTTAGATTAATGTACTCACCATAAACAGTTACTCTGAATCTCTTGTCTGAAGTCCCTCCATTACTGATGATGGTTACTCTGTAAAGTCCAGAGTGTTTTATTCTGATGTTTTTGATGGTAAGAGACCCACTTTGATTATTCATCTCCAGTCTGTCTTTGAATATCTCATTACTGTCATATGTTGGGATGTTCTGCTTGTAGATTTCAGCAATACGAGAGTTTTCAGGTCCAAACCTCCAGAGTATCTGGTCGTCTCTCTCTATTGCAGAAACGCTGATGTGTAGAGTGACAGAATCTCCCTCAATCACTGATATTATATTGTCCGCATCTGAACTCGCCCCAAACACATCTGAAACATTATACAGATACTGTACATAACATTCATACATAAATAGAAGAACTTCAACAAACGTAACTTTGGAGAACTCCAAGCTTAAAAAAGCAGTATGTTTCTGTTTTAAAAAAAGACCCACAAAGAATCCAACAGGAAATGCTTTAGTTCTTATAAATATCATTACAATGATCATATCTTTACACCACAAGTTTATGAAAGCTCAAAAAGGAGAGGAGATTGCACACATAATAGTAGAAGCTAAAAAATAAAATAAAAACCTTTTAAGAAGTCAAATGCAAAGACAACATTTTTCGATTTACATCATCATCATTGTAGTGTCCACTATGGCTTAGACATTTTGCAATAATCAGTGTAACTGCACCAAACACTAGATCGCACAAAAAGGGTTTCGATTTTCTGCTTGATCAATAAAAACAAAATGCATTTTATAGTAAGTAAAAGTATAATGATAGTAAAATCTCACCCTGTACAGAGATCAAAAACAAGATGAATCTCCACATGCTCATTTTTATAGGACTGTTGAGTTTCTGTAGAGTTTGGTGGCTCTCGGTCAATGAAAGCAACAGTTCTTCACTGCTGCAAGGTTGTTTCTGAAATCACGTGATATCAGACTCAGACCACAGTGGGTGTTTTACTTCTGCAACCTTTGACACACTAAAACCCAAAGGCAGTTTATTCCTTTGAGCACATTTCAAAAACAACAAGGATTAAAAAAAAGGAAACAAAACAGTAAAACAAAAAAGTTACGTTTTTGAGAAAGATAAAGATCCTTCTATAGTTGTAATGTTGATTTTATACAAATATTTTAAATCAACACTATTTGCTGCTGTTGATATTTTAATATGCTTTCAATTTTAATTTTAGCATGACTATATTTTCAATGAAATAAACTCCGTTCTGTAATATTTTGCACTTGCGTGAGAGAAGAAACAGCATCACCCACCACTGTGGTTAAAGAGTTCTCATCTGCCTTTTGCCACAGAAAACAGGCACATTTACCATCAGTTTTCTTATAGCTCTCTCATATTAACAACAATCAAATATGAAATATTTCACAATTCAACTCTGTTGGCTTTGTTTAGATTTTTTAAAATCCGTTTTCTATCTAAACATGCAGATATGAACATTTATAACTGTGATAATGCTGAAGGGCACAGTAGTACACAGAATCACAGTATTTTAATATTCTATAATATTTTGTATGTTACTGGAGAGAGACTTTGATGTCTGTTTAAATATTAATGACAGTGTTTACACATACCATCAGGCCCAAACACAAAGGTATTTGCCCTATTTGTCTGTAGCCTTTGTTCAGGTTGTCACCACTTCCTCCTGATTGCTTGTTCAGTGATGCGTGGGTGTGTTGAGCTCAGTGTCACTGAATGTGACTTTCATTGTATATGATTTGATGTTTTGTTTACTTGCTTACATTTTAACAACATGCAGTAAAAAAATTAGATTCAAAGCTATATGGTGATTAAATCAGAGATTGCATATATTCTATATGGTGATTAAATTCCCTCAATGAATCGTATAGGGCACCAGAGAGTAGTTTGATATGCAGATTAATAGCTGGTGTAATGGCAATCTGTTGTGTTCTTATGAATTACTTTTTTCTTTTAGCTTCAGATTATGCAGCCCATATGGTGTTTTATGAACAAAGTTTGAGAACAGCACGTTCCGATAATTAACCTGATTAACATAAGAGGAGTGCATTCAACCAATCAACTCCAATAACTTAAGAGGTAGAGGATTTACCTCAATTTATCAGCATCCTTCCACCACCCCATCTCCTCACTACTAGTCTATTCTCATATCAATCAAGGTTCGGTTCCATGGAATGAAAGCAAGGCTGTGAGGGATAGACGTAGGCTACATGTTGTTGTTAACTGTTATTTGATGTGTTTTGGGTGTTCTGCTGAAGAAACTTCAAATAATCTTTCCAATAAAATTTCAGTAAACAAAAAAATGACAATATGAGCTGTGGAAATTTTAAAATGATCTAGGAACTTTATTCAGATTTTTCCAGCGGATGCCATTGAAAACATGGTAGGTAAGTCTAATCACTGATGTGAATGAGGTTTATTATTATTATTATTATTATTATTTATAATTATGTGGGCTTATGTCAGGTAACCTAACTGTTAACCCTTGGGCCGTATTTACAACACATGTTTTATCTCACCACTAAGAGTTACAGGTGTTCAGGAGAGTTCAGTTCCCCCTGTTTCCCCTTCAGTGCACGTGCGCAACATCAAGACGAAAATCATGACCACATATTTCCGCACAAGCTCCGATAAACGGGTATATTGTGCATTGCGGTGTTTTTACTTACTCTCCATCACAGTAATGTACATTTTACGTTGTTTGCAATTACATACAGGTTTTCAATTATAGAATGTATATTTTCAGATGTTTTATGGCTCAGTCAGATGTAGGCTACATGGTACTTGCTAATTCTAGTTCTAAGTTATTTTTTATTATTGTTACTCTGTGTGTGTGTGTGTGTGTGTGTGTGTGTGTGTGTGTGTGTGTGTGTGTGTGTGTGTGTGTGTGTGTGTGTGTGTGTGTGTGTGTGTGTGTGTGTGTGTGTGTGTGTGTGTGTGTGTGTGTGTGTGTGTGTGTGTGTGTGTGTGTGTGTGTGTGTGTTTGTGTGTGTGTGTGTGTGTGTGTGTGTGTGTTTATGTCTTTTTTGTCAGTTTTGCTACAGACATAAATAATCTATATGTACTGCAAAATAAGTAATCTGTGTTGTTATTCTCCTTTACGATATTTTATGATACTCATCTACTTGAAGGCCTAAAAGTATTTTTTCTGTATATTACATTTTTAGGATTCATAACACACTGCAGTAATGCTGGTGATGTATTTAAGTGTCATCTTTATGTGTAAACACTGTCATCCATAGATCAGTCTCTTCCACTGAGAACCCTAAGAATGTAATATACAGAAAAAACACTTTTTCTGGGTCTTCAAGTAGACGAGTATTCATAAAATATTGTAAATGAGAATAACAACACAGATTACTTATTGTGCAGTACATAGTTTATTTATATCTGCAGCAAAACTGACAAAAACGACACACACACACACACACAGAGTAACAATAATAAAAAATAACTTAGAACTAGAATTAGCAAGTACCATGTAGCCTACATCTGATTGAGCCATAAAACATCTGAAAATATACATTCTATAATTGAAAACCTGTATGTAATGGCAAACAACGTAAAATGTACATTACTGTGATGGAGAGTAAGAAAAAACACCGCGATGCACAATATACCCGTTTATCAGAGCTTGTGCGCAATCATGTGGTCATGATTTTCGTCTTGATGTTTCGACTGAAGGGGAAACAGGAGGAACTGAACTCTCCGGAACACCGGCAGGTTAGAAGTTTTACGTCTCATTTTACACAAAGATTTTAACAATATCTCTCATATATCACAGAATGACAAAGGAATTTGTTTTTGTTTTTTGACATATTAGGTCACTTGGTGTTTGTATCTATTTTTATTATTTTTTTCATGGCGGGACATCAGATACCTTGCAGATAGTTTTGTAATTTCTATTTTACCATAATGGAGACTGAGTGATTATTGAGTTTTAGTAAATGCATCACAGAATAAACTGAAGAAAGTGATGTTGTGTCAGAGTTAACATTGTCATTTTATACAGTAGATTGAGTGTAAATGTTTAATGCAAGAGGCTGTTCTTGAAAGAGTAGATGTCAAGGAAAAGTTTTCTCTCATTCATAATCATAGTTTATTTTTTCATCCTGACTAGTCCGGTTTTTCATACATTAAATCAACTTGATTCATGTAAAATTACCAACTTCAGCCAATAATTAATGAGCAAATGTATATTGAATATCTTGCAAATATATATATATATATTTTTCCAAACATAAGACTTACAAATATTTTCTAAATCTGTTTCAGGTGTGTTTGGTGAAACTGATGAAGTGAAGTCAGTGTCAGTGACTGAGGGAGATTCTGTCACTCTAAACACTGATGTTAAAGTACAGAGAGATGATCAGATACTGTGGACGTTTAATGACACTCGTATCGCTGACATCCACAGACAGATCATCTCTTATTATGATACATTTGAGATGTTTAGAGACAGACTCAAGATAGACAGTCACAATGGATCTCTGACCATCAAAAACATCAGAAAGGCTTATGCTGGACTTTACAAACAAGAGATCATCAGGAGCTCAAGGTCAAATATAAGTGATTTCTATATTTATATTTATGGTGAGTTGAAGATATT
Source organism: Siphateles boraxobius (assembly GCF_051911475.1). NCBI lineage: Eukaryota > Metazoa > Chordata > Actinopteri > Cypriniformes > Leuciscidae > Siphateles > Siphateles boraxobius. The sequence goes on along the minus strand of NW_027508733.1, from coordinate 13,896,946 downwards.
TTAATACATTATACACACCCTCATCATATTCATGTCATGGCATCTTTTCATTGTCCTGATGATTCATAATGACTTTTAGTTTCTTTTAATCGAAATTGTAATTCAATTATTGACTGCATAATTTAAGTTTATAGCGAAAAAGTACATTTCAAATTTTACCTGTCTGTCTTTATTACTGTTCACTTTATGAATTGGAGTCACTATAAGTGCAAATGAAGTAAGACACTATTTACGCTGTTTAGATTTTTGTTGTAGATACTTTTTGTATACATAGAAACAATTAGCACCTTGATTAAATTTAGTGTAAATAGCGATACAGTTGATGCTTCTCACACAAAATGTAAATAAAAAGAATAAGTTAATAATTGTATGGCTATAATCTAGGTGAATAATATAAGATACTCTATTATCAGTTTCTTAAAACACTGCACATGCTATGCATTTTATTATTTAATATACAAAGCAACATACAAACATATGTTTGTTTTGCATATTTATATACTTTACTGTAATATCTACTTTTTCTGTCTTACTAAATTGTATTGAATTATAAGTATATATTGCACTGCTGTTGAATGCCTGAGCCTCAACCAAATACATTTCAATGTACAAATTGTATTTAACATTTGTATGACAAATAAACAAACTTGACTTGAAGTTTGCAATAACCAACACTGCTTTTAAATTAGAAAACAGCTACTTTTATTGTTTGTATACTTCTTTCCAGATCATCTTCCTTTTTCTGTCATCACAAGAAACCGTTCTTCACCATCAGGATCATCAGATGTGCAGTGCAGATGTTCACTGGTGTGTTCAGTGTTGAATGTGAGTGATGTGACTCTCTCCTGGTACAAAGGAATCAGTGTATTGTCCAGCATCAGTGTGTGTGATCTCAGTCTCTCTTTTCTCTCACAGGAGGAGAATTATGAGGATAACAACACATACAGTTGTGTGATCTACAATCCCACCACACACCAGACGAAACATCTCAACATCACTCAACTCTGTCAACTATGTAAAGGTATTAACTGGTCTGTTATTCTGTGATTGTTATAAATAAAGCAGAGTTGTTGTGTTTTGTTGCTTTGTGTTTGCAAAATTTTGCAAAATGTACCTTCAGCAGATATGCACATTTAAAATCTACAGCCCACATTTAAAATTTGTACAGCAAGTAGCAAAACATGGTCTGATATATAGTGTATTTAAAAAAGGACAAGCGTTTCAGATTGTCTCACCCAAACCCAAATGTCCCTCTGAAGACGTGTAACCCAACATGTTAGGTGTATCCTTCCATCATCATGATTTACTTACCTTTTAAACTGTAAAACAATTCAAAGTTTAAAAGTTTTCTCTGTTCATTACAGCACAGGACCAGCGTTCACGTTTCATGATGGTAATAGCTGTTATTCTGGCGCTGCTGGCAGCAATAGCTGTCGTTGGAGGTTTGATTTACCACAGAAGATGTAAAAAAACATGGAAAATAGGCAAGTAATTACATGCAAAAATACATAAGCTTGAACATATTTTATTGATTTTAAATGGTGATTAAAAACAAAATTTTAATCAGTGTCTGATTATTATTAAAACAGTTAAGCCTCATGATGAAGAGATGCATAACGCTGATCCAACAGTCTGTGCAGATCTGCTTCAGTCTACGGTAAGAACTGAGACTTTTCTGCCTGTATAAACCCATCAACCCATCATCTTATTTTTGATTCTGGTTCTGTTTTCTTGCAGGACACCGCTGCAGCAGATTGTTGCAGAGTGTGGGGCTCGCGTTCCTGTCGTTTGATGCTTCCGGACATGTCCTGCTGTCTTCGTTGAGTTCGTGAACTGGCCCAGCGCACCTTCACGTGCCTTCATTCAGCCGTCCGAATAGGAAGCGCGATCGGATAAAGGATCATCTCAGAGTCCACGGTGGTCCCCAGACACTCTTCAGAGACCTTGTGATCTGCTACAATTGGCCAGTGCAACACACACACTCTCAGAGATGCACATCGTACCCAATTCCACACGCACTGACTATTTACACATGCATTTCCGGTGTGTCTATTTGCCTAATATATAATTTGGTTGTTTAATTACTTTGCCCCTTTCTACTAATAACTGCTGATTTGTTGTGTTTCTTGTGCATGGACAAATGTGGAAGTTATATGGACCTGTGAATCTACCGGTGCAGAAAAGCTGTTACTACAGGATGTGATGTATCTGTATGGGTTCGCAGCTTGTATATGTCCATGTATGTCTGAACAAGTACCAAAAAGGAGTAGTGGGGTCTAATATTGCTTTATTATTATTTTTTCTCTCTCTCTTCAACTGAACATATATATATATATATTTGGAGTTGATGTTTATATATATATATATATATATATATGTATATATATGTTATAATATTTCTTATTTACTGCTCATTAACATTTTTTGTGTGCCCATTAAAACAACATTGATGGGAAGAAAACCTCAGACTATGTACATTTTTGATTGTTATATGTAACAGGTGGTTGATTTATGCTATCCTGGGCTTATTTTGACAGGCCTACTCCTGTCTGGCGCCCGAACAATGAGTTAAACCGTAACACGGTATTGAATTGTTTTTGTCTTATTGGGCGTGGATCACCGTTACAAGATCACAAAGTGTACTCAACTGTTGTGACATGAATTTAAGATCAAACTTTTTTCTTTTCTTTTTTTTTCAGTTTCTGCAATTCATCCAACATTTTATTATTATTTAATGTGGAGCACTTCACATATAATGACCCCCACATGCTCAACAGTGTTCAGTGGCGTGGTAGGTTTCCTTCTTGCTCTGTCTATTCTTTGCACTTTAAGTTATTTAGTTCCACTTAACACTTATTTTATCTTACTCTATATTTTAAACTTAGGTTTAAGTGTTAATTGGTTATTGTTTATTATTGATTCATTATTTTCAGTTGATTATTTACTGATGCCTAGAGTCTAGTGTTAGTGGATCTTACACAGATTTAGGCAGCGCCCTGTTTTCCAGTTCCCAAATAGAGACATGAACAAACAACTGGAATTTGCAGAGGGATCCCTAAGCTCTTTTTTTTTTGTAAAGATGAGATCATTGTATCCATTGCACTGATATATATATATAACACCAAACATTAAGCTTACTTGAAGCATACATTCACACATCACAATCATACTTTTTTTTTGTCTCTCAAGATCAAAGCTGCTAAGGTTGTTTCAGTCATACAACTTTAAGCATTAACTATGTCTTATAACTCATTATTTCTCTAAGTAATTCAGTAGGTAAAAAAGTGTTCAATTTTCTAAGTCATTCACTGTTGTTGACATTTCTGTAAAGATAAACTTTTATATGTTGATGCCTGCTTGTTGTTTGAATTTCTATATTAAAAGTCTATAATAGTTGAATGCTCAGTGACAACCATCTCACCCTAAAGGCCATGAAGATAAAATAACTAATTGTGGATTTAATTAAAATAAAATGGTTCATGAGTTGGTGGAAGAAAGCAGTTTCTACAAGACCATCAATGGTGTCCTCACTTGTGGTAGAGATTGTAATATATTATGAGTTTCCATCTGTTCATGATATTCACATCAATTTACTGTCACAGTAAGACTCAATCCACCATTCACCGCTTTTGTCCACCATGTGCATTCACTATATATATATATATATATATATATATATATATATATATATATATATATATATATATATATATATATATATATATATATGAATAAAGTCCTCTTCTCTGGTCTGTTGATAGTGATGTAAATGATGTTAAATGCTGCACTCTACAGCACAGAGAGTGAGGACAGCAGTGTGTCCTGTTGTGTTTGTGTACTTGTCAGGAGATGGCGCTGTAGTCCACATGCTGTTACCTATAAAATGTGTAGAGTAAGAATGAAAGTGGTTTGCAGCTGCTGCCAAATATGTAACCGTATGGATTAAAAAATTTCATGTCCTATTAGATAACTCATTTCAGAACATTTCCACACATGCAATGACAAATGTGAATCTTTGAATAGCATCTGCACCAACATCAGGCTTTTTCAAAGTGTTTTTGTTTTGTTACCGCATCCAATCCTCTGGATTCTCTCATTTTCACCCTCCGTGTCCCGAGCTTTATCATGGTTCATAATGCTGAAGAGCTTCTAAAGCAGTCTCAAGATGTTTGGTGGTTTATAAATTGTGTTCATGTGCTGTTAGAAGACATCTGAAATAACGGCAATATAAATTCAGTGGAGAAAACAGATGTAGAGGAACTATGAAAGTGTCTGTTCAAATAGTCACTCAGTTTTGTCTGTTGAGTGTCAGTAAAAGCACGTTTTACTTTCTTGCAGTGGTTAAAAGGCCTTATAATAATGTTTAATTGACTTCATATAATTATGTATGAGTGTGTTCACAATCATGTCAAATAGTTAAAAACAAGTAGTCTAATAGGCTACATCTCTTCTAGAACAGACTTCTGATATTATTACAGCCTTCCACTGGTATTGGCAATAGAAGTGAATAAGTAGTTAGACGTGTGTGAATTAAATCCATACACACAAATGTTAAAATGCAAAGAGTGTCCTCTGTGTTCCAATCAATGAACATTGCTTCCAATCAAGCTTCCTGTGAGCTCTCATTCTTTGAAGTTCATGACAAACAAATGTGAGATTTATAGGCTACCGTGCAGATAGAGCAAACATGTTGTCTATAATCCATATTGTTCCTTGTGTGGGCAATAGGGTGGTTTTTAACTGCTCTTGACTACGCCGCTCCAGTTTTGTTATAGGAGATCCCAAATCACAAGAGGGTTTCCGGCTCGGCTATCCAATTAAATGAATATATTTAAGGCAAAATTAGGCTTCTATCAAATTAAAGCATCACTTTTATTAAATAAATTGATTCTGGTCTCATTTGATTTCACGCACGAATATACACCAAAACTCTTTCCAGACCACACTGGTGTATGAATCAAAGTGAATGCCAAACAATTAAGGCACTGCAACCATTCCACTCATAGGAAATGGCATATTTTAAGGGAAATTACACCCTCTGCAGATACCCTCAGCAGTGCCCCCTATTGACTTGGCTACATAACATTCTTTGAATGTTTATTTGTAATATTCCAAGAATGTCAACAATAACATTCACCAATTATACAATGGATATTCCAAGAATGTTGTTCGAAGAACAAGTTCTCTCAAACATTCATCAAGTAAAAACAACATCATAAAGAAGTTTCAAGAACGTTGTTCTTAAGAGCATTTCACTCAACATATCAAATATTAATAATGTTATAAGAACATTCTATAAGGTTAAGTGTATTTGGTTTGCTGTCGGCAGTTGAGGGGCTCGAGGAAGCTTTAACTCCAGCTTATATAAACCCTCCAGTGGGACTACTAATGCTGGGATGAGGAGTATGGCAGCAAGATGCCTAAACTATGATGGTGGAGCTGGGGAGGTGGAGGGACGCTAAAACAGCTGATGCCAGAGCAAGGTGAGCGGATGCTTATATGCTCCCGAGTTTCACAAATATTATTCTGTACAGGTCTACAGTATAAAAGCATGAGTCTGCTAGAGAATGCCAAGAATATCGCTGAAACCCAAAGACCTCCAAGTGGGAGGAGCCTGTGCCGCAAGTAGGCAGAGCCTCACATTAGTGGGGTAAGTTATGGGTTAGCGTGTAGTTGGACCATCACTCCACCTATTATGCCCATATTACTGGTACATCCAGAGAGGGGGCTATGGGCTGCAGTGATACCTGTAGACTAGAGATTCCTGTGTTCCTGCCTTGGAGAACATGTCCTATCATGCAGGAAATCTGCAGTAACTTCTGAAGTGATAGTTACATTTTAAAAAAATGGTTTTGATATGTTAACTGGATGGAAGAACTCAATTCATTATTTTTTTGTGTAATTTAGGCTTTGTTATGCAAAGCTATCAGAGAGATTGTTTTAGGTTGGAGAAAATGATATAAGAAAAGTTAATTAATAATGCAAGCTTCATGAAGTGAAATTAAATTGTTTATTCTGTTGCATTCCATTCAGTAAAATGTTCATGAAATAATGCTGAAATATGATAAAATACACAAAAACTGACAGTTGTTTTAAGGCCGCTGAAGCACAGGCTCAAGTATTGTTTCATTGTTAGATAGGTTTTTATTAACATTGAATTAGCTGAATATGAAATTATTTCAGTTTCTAAAATTCATCCATTTTCCAAACCACTACCAATCCTATGTAGGTTTTCTCCCAATTATTATTTAACTTACAGTATCTATGTTTACAGAAAGGTTAGAAGTATTTTAATATTTGCATGTAACATTGGTTCATTAATATTTGGGTCATAAGCCACCAGTTGAGAAACACTGCTCTATACTGCAATGAGACTGAATTATTGTAGACAAACTGATAATTTTGCTCCTTAGCTCATCTTAACATTCGAGTACACTATTTCATCATCTTCATTGGGTTTCTGTAAGAAAACACAAAAGAAAAAATCAGGAACAGTATTGATGAACAGAAAGAAGTAAATCTTTCAGAGGATAACAAATTACAGAAAATCCATGGGGTTTATCATGATTATAAAGTTGAAAGTCAAGTCGATATACTGTATAGTGCTTTTTTACAATACAGATAGTTTCAAAGCAGCTTTACAATAATAACTGGAAAATTATGCATTAAAGTTTGTTTCTAGAAGAAAATAGCATCACAGTCCAGCTAAAGTAAGTTCAGTGATAATTAATAACTTTTTTTACAACAAAAATGAACTTTGTTAATTTATACAGCCGCTCTGGAGAAAAACGTGATGTCATCGTCCAGCTCAGTTAAGTTCTCATATAATGGTGTCAATGCAGGCAGATCAATAATATTGTTGAATTTTAAATAATGTAAAATAATATTCAACAATGTAAAAACATGTTGACATAAATTACATAATTCTAATTACATAAATGAGTCTAAATGGTGTCTTTTTTCTTTCTTTCTTTGACTGATTTTTAAATCACATGTTGAACAGTGACAAACTGCAGCCTTTTCAGATGTTGCTACTGGATTATTTGTCATTTTTATCTATTTCTTTCCAGTCAGATTTGTAAAGATTTGCGCACCTGTAACAGGTGTAGCTGAGTAGAAGTAGAAAGTGGTGTTCACATGCTTATAATACAGATGACGTCTTTAAATGAATCACTAGCATTAAATCTAAAATCATCTATAATTCCTCTTAACATAGAGCACATATTTGCTTAGGATAAGAAACAAGTAAGCACAGACAAGCACTGAGATTTCATTTGTGAATGATCATGAATGATCATTAATGCACTGGTGCGGAGCTTTACAGAGGCAGCGATACACAACGCACACAGCAACACTGTATCTTACCGTATTCTGTAAATGATGTGCACATAACTGTTTTAATAATAATCACATTTATACACACAAAAAAAATGATACATGAACCTGAAATGGTGATACACAAAAGACTCATGTCAACTGCTAATACTTACCACTTGGTGTTGCTGGTTTATGGTTCTTGATGTGCCAGAACACAATCCCTCCAGAAACTGCAATTATGGCCAGCAATAACAAAGCTACCAGTAGTATAAAATATCAATGTTGATTCTGTTCTGTAATGAACAAACAGAAAACAGTATGTATTATATATTAGTCCTGCCAGTCTGACTTCAACCTGAGACATCAGACAGCAGATCAGGGAGATCATTTAATATATTACAGTTTAAAAGTTAAAATTACAGCTGGAGATACTCTTAAAAATGTAATGTTGGCCCTAATAGTCTTAAACAAGTTTAGGAAAATACTAAAATATACTGACGATGTGTTAAGGTTATAGCTCAAAAAGATGAACTAACAACATATTCTAATCAATAAAGGTCAGACCCTTACAGAACAAAAATATATGGGAATATACTGAAAAATATATTGCGATTAACCATATCAATACATATAAAATATATGGTAACACTTTATTTTACAGTGTCCTTGTTACAAATGTTACATGTACTTACCATAGTAATAACCTTAAAATAAAGTGTAACCAAATATTTATAAATGAAGACAAAAATAGCATTACATTTAATGCTCTATTATTTTGGAATTTAAAAGGTTTTCTGGAATGTGTGAGTTTTTGGGGTCGCCGTTGAGCTGAAGAGTAGAGCCTGTGGTGAGATTGATGATTGGCCAAATATAAATGACTGTAATTATTATATTTTCTCAGCACAGAGAAAGTCTCTTGGCTAAATATTATAGTACATACAGGTGTGCTTTTGTTTACTAAATTGAAAACAGGGAACATTTATAGTGTAAATAATTATAAAATATAAGATTATTTTAAATTAAATATCTCTCTATATATGTGTTTATAACGCATGAGTAATATATTACAAATGCCGTACCATATCTGATCACATTTACATCTATATAATGTGAAGTGTACTGAATATAAAATTAGATACCTTATGATATATTAGTAAATATATTGTCACATATTTTTCTATGTATGAAAAGCGGCAATTCCTTATGTATTATTCAATATATTGTAATATATTAAAACAATATAATATTCTGTATATTTTCAAATATACTGTTATTTAATTGAATATATTGATATTTCATACATTGGGAAATATATATATATATATATATATATATATATATATATATATATATATATATATATATATATATATATCTTTTCGTAAGGGGAAGACTGTAATCTCAGCTCTGACGTACCTGCACATGTGTGACAGAGTTGGCATGATGTTGTCCAGATGTGTGGTCTGGTTTCTGATGGGATTGTTGATCACACAGCTGTAAGTGTTTTTATCCTGATATTCCACATCCAGAGGTAGAGAGAGACTGATGCTGAGATCACACACACTGATGCTGGACAATACACTGATTCCTTTGTACCAGGAGAGAGTCACATCACTCACATTCAACACTGAACACACCAGTGAACATCTGGACTCTGATGATCTTGATGATGATGATGATGATGAACAGTTTGAAGAGTACCTGGAAATGACAAGAATGGGTAGAGGAGCTGGAAAACATGAAAGAACATGTAGGTTTTATCTCAATATTATTATCAAAAATCAAACAATAATAACATGATATGTTAATCAAAATGAAACCAAAAATGTGAATGAAAGGCTAAAAAAAAGAAATGCCTGCATTTTGGGCCATTTTAATTATCATTTATCATATCAGCCATTTTTGCATTTGTGATATGATTCATAACATTTACTCACCATACACAGTAACATTGAAACTCTTCAGTGTTTTTCTGCTGTTGAAGACGGTCAGTTCATAAAGTCCAGTGTGTTCAGATCTGATGTTTCTGATGCTCAGAGATCCAGTTTGATTGTCCATCTGGAGTCTGTCTCTGAATCTTCCATCATTACTGACAAATATATAGTTCATTTGGTCTCTTCTAATGATTTCAGCTATACGAGTGTTTTGAGGTCCAAACGTCCACATTATCAGATCTTCTCTCTGTACTTGAACATCAGTGTTTAGAGAGACAGAATCTCCCTCAGTCACTGACTTCACTTCATCAGTATCACCAAACACACCTGAAACAGATTCAAATAAATTAATATTCTTTGTCATAACAAACAAACAAACAAATAAAATAGAAATTAACCTTTTGGGCCCTATTTTAATGATTTAAAGCGCAGTGCATTTAGGAGTGTCCAAATCCACTTTATAGTTAAACGACGGGAAAAATGGTCGGCGCTCACAGCACATGGTCTAAAAGTTGTCTCTATTCTCTGAATGAGTTATGGGTGTGTTTTGGGCATAACATGAAATAGGCTAAACCAAACATCTCCCATCCCTTTAAAAGCCAGTTGCGCTCGCGACATGGCGGAATTTGCAAACAGAAAAACTGAACGCTTCTCCAGAGAGGACGGATCTTCTCGTGCGCGAGGTTAAAGGAAGCAGACCATACGGGACAAGCCGTTTTCCACCATATCTTTATTTACACAATATGAATATTTTACATTGTAATCCTTTTATTTGTAATATTTGCCATGTTTGTGTGTTGCTCTCTGAGCATCCCTGTGTGTGTAATAAGCAGAGTTCATGTGTGTTCTAGCACCTATAGGTGCCGCGCTCTTTAAATGACACACACAAAAAAATTGACTTTAGACTAGGTTTCAGTTGGTCATTGGCACAGTCTATTTCAGTTGCCTCAAAATAGCAACGAGCCGAGAATGCACCTGAACACACCTGGTTTTCAGACCAGCACGCCCATGGGCGCAAAGGCATTTGCTATTTAAACAACATGGAACGTGAACATGTTCTGCGTCAGGCTGAAACTACACTGATAAAAATGATTTTGTGGTGAAGTAAATGCTACAGATAAAAACACAGTAATTTACATGAAAAAGTTAGTTCAGGCAAGAAAAAAAAAAGTAAATTCTATTTTAGTACTCAATTCAATGCATAAATGAAAGTGTAAATATCAACATTATAAAATCAAGTAAAAATATAGCTGCGAGCAGCGATTACGGGCCCAAGCCGGTGGCACCACAACCCCGGTGCCTTTAGTTACCTAAAGGCACCGGGATGGTGGTGCCACCGGCTTTGGCCCTTCATCGCTGCTCGCAGCTATATTTATATATATATAAACAAGCCGCCACCCCGGTGCCTTTAGGGTTATTGTGCACGACATGCAAAAACATAACCCTGCTTTGACTGTTGTGTGCTGTAGAGCTTGCATCAGTGTGGGCTCTGCAAAAGTGCGCGTCGAGGGCATATATCAACCACAAAGTATGCGTGAAAAACCTTCTAAAACCTAAAATGAAAAATGAGACACCCTACAGTCTCATGGATTTAACGGACACATGAAATAACTACACAAGACCGAAAATTCATATGAAGTGTGCCATTTGGGACAGGGCCTATGATCGTGAACCACAATAGCTACATATATGAGATAATTTAAATATAGAATAATTTTTTATGTCGTAGGATGTCATAGCTCAATATGTTTTGCAGCACTTAAATGTGTAAATATAGAAGCCCAGTATTTATCTGGAGGTCTTTGTACAGGTTTATTAATGTAATTATATTTTACACTTATGAGTTCTATGATATGCAATGGAAGTAAATTTTAATGTTTAACATGGGTGTATTCACAACACATAGCATACGATATAATATCTTAAGATTATTTATCATTATGTTGTCTCTGCCTTTTCTTTTTTAATGATATTCAGAAAAGAAAAACGAAATGTTCCTTAGTTTTAATTAACACTAACTTTATTCTCATCTGAATTATAAATAATTGATTTCCGTATAAAATGATTTCAGCGCCTCTCTCTCTCTCTCTCTCCCCCTCTCTCTCTCTCTCTCTCTCTCTCTCTCTCTCACACACACACAGTTCGATCGCACCCGCGCCTCTCTCTCTCTCTCACACACACACACACACACACACAGTTCGATCGCGCCAGCGCCTCCCTCCCGCGCACACACACACTCCAGCTTAAGAGAGAGGCGCGCGCCATCAAAGTGTGTGTGTGTGTGTGAGAGAGAGAGGCGCGGGCGCGATCGAACTGTGTGTGTGTGTGTGTGTGTGTGCGTACGCGCGTGTGTGAGAGAGAGAGGCGCGGGCGCGATCGAACTGTGTGTGTGTGTGTGAACAGTGGAAACATACTTCGTCATTTTTTTCATACAGGACATCATTCAGACTGCAAACTGTTTACTTATATTTGTGTACACTCGCAATAAAACACAACATCCTCAGTCACATATATAATATCACCCGAAGAGACCCCCCCCCCCCCCCTCCTTCTCACCCTCCCTACACAGACACACACACACACAAACACACACACACAGAGAGAATGGCAGGGAACACTCTCTCTGTCAGAGAGAGGGAGAGAAAATTCTCAGAATCCACATTCAAACCACAATATCTGACTTTCTGTTGGTCAGAGCTAATAACTGTAAATTAGAAAGTTGTTCGGCTTGAAGAGAACAATATACACGCCAAGTTTTGTAACTGTAGGTAAAACTAACTAAGTTATAACACACTTTATATGTCCTTTTTTAGTCATGAAAATTCATTTCCTCGCCGCGGCCAAACCGTTCGAGATATCAAAAATCTGTCCGCAATTTAACATCCTCAATGTCTTGACTTCATGCACACCGAGTTTGGCGATGATTGAATGAATTGCCTAGGAGTAGTACTTCAAATTCCACAGCAAGCGTTTTCCAAACAACCCATAATAGCCGATTTCCTGTTGGGCTGGCGTAAAACTTGACGGGGGAAAGATGTTCGGCCCGATGAGATCTATATGTGTACTGAGTTTCATATTAATTCATGCAAGCGTGTTGGATATATGGACCAAATTGTCGGACCCCTTTCAAGGGCTTTCTTTGAGCATGTTAAGAGCCCCAAAAGCCCCTGAAACCTTGAAATCCATTAAAAGCAATAGACAAATCCCTCACACACAGAGACGGAGAGAGAGGGAGAGAAAATTCTCAGAAACATCCACATTCAAACTAAAATATCTGACTTCCTCTTGGTCTGAGCTAATGACAGTTAATTAGAAAGTTGTCCGGCTTGATCTGAACAATATGCGTAGCGAGTTTTATGATTGTAGGTAAAACTATAAAAATAACACCCCCACTTTTGTCAAAAGGTGGCGCTACTGAGCCCCTGCACCACGCCCGTTTCTGAAACTTTGCACATGTCTACTGGCTAATAAATGTGATGTGTCTATCGAGTTTCATGCAATTTCAAGCATGCTAAGAGTCTCAAAAGCATCAAACAAGAATATTAAAGTTTGATGCGTTGCCATGGCAACATTATCTTAGATATTAAATAATCCTTTCACAGGTCTACATCTGGCGTGTGTTTACATTATACAGATGAAGTTTGAAGCAAATCGGGTAAAAATAAGAGGGTGATTTCAAAGCATTTTGAAAGTGACACACTTCCTGCTGCCAGTTGGTGGCGCTATGACTTTGACTCACAATAGTCACATCCATGTGATCGGCCTCTTACAGCGAACACACTGCTGAAGTTTCATCAAGATCAGTTAATGTATGCTGAAGTTATAACACACTTCCTGTTTCACGTTTCTCGCCATAATTTCGTTTCCTCGCCACTGCCAAACCGTTCGAGATATCAAAAATCCCCTGGCAATTTTTCATCCTCAATGTATTGACTTCATGCTGACCGAGTTTTGTGCCATTTCTTTGAATTCTCTAGGAGAAGTACTTTAAATTCCATTGCATGCGTTTTACAAACAACCCTAAATAGCCGACTTCCTGTTGGGCTGGGGTAAAAAGTAAGAGTATGAAGTATATATGAACCGATGAGATCTATATGTGTACCGAGTTTCATATTCTTACATGCAAGCGTGTTTGATTTATGGACCAAGATTTCGGACCCCGTTCCAGGGGGCGCTGTCTAGCCCCCCTGCCACGCCCGGGTATCATCTTCAGCCCGACCCTGATGGCCGCGGGTTCTGACCCGCGTGCAAAGTTTCAAGAGTTTTCGGGCACGTTAAGGGCCCCAAAAGTGCCCGAATAGTCGTAAGAAAAAAAGAAAAAAAAAAAAAGAAAAAAAAAAAATCCTAAGGAAAACAATAGGGCTCTTCGCCCTTTCAGGGCTTGGGCCCTAATAATCCTAAGGAAAACAATAGGGCTCTTCGCCCTTTCAGGGCTTGGGCCCTAATTACTCAACTTTTCTGATACTGGTGTTCCCATCATGCACTTGGGTCTTGAATAATTAATGAGGTTAATTTTTCACTGTTTTCCAGCTGTATTTACACTGTTTTATCATTTCTTTTGTTGTTAGGATTAGTAACTTGCCGTTTTGTGACATATGGAGTTAATTTTCTACTCAAAATGACACATTCAAACACAAAAAACTTTAGTTAATAAAAATACAGCTGTTGTTAACTCACAGTACATTGATTTTGATCTTAATAATGCATTAGTTAATGTTGAAATTAACGTTAAGAAAGATTAATAAATGCTGTCGAAGTAGGCTAGTTCATTATTAGTTCATGTTAATTAATTAAACCTTATTGTTAAGTGTTACTGTTTTTTATGGTTTGCATACACTTTTAGGGAAGGTACAAAAAATGTAAATCCTAGTTTAAAATAGTAGAAATTGCTGATAACGTATTTTTTCACTTGTAAACACTAAAAAAAGTAATTTCCAACTTATGACTAGTGCGACAGAGTTAAGAGACATTTGTATTTTGTATCCTTAAGTTAAAATAATAATTGTTTTGTTAAAATAGGGTATTATTTGAGGGGACAGCCATTTGTAGTGGTGCCCGAAAAACCTTAGTGGATGTTATGACTAGGCTACACTACATCATAACAACTACACTAGGAAGATCCATAGTTTATCTAACAGCACAAACCAAAAAAGGTTAAATGACAACGCATTTAGAAATTATCATTAAGTAGAAATGGCCTATTTGCAAGTATACTACATTTGTTGTTGGTGCTGTTCCCAGTGTTGCCAATTATTTTCAAAGGAAAGTAGCTAACGCTTTCTCTAAAAGTCGCTAAATGTCGCTAGATGACGTCATACGCCAATTAGCATATGCATGACGTCATCGCGTCGTACTTGCGTTCTGTCAGCCTAGTGTGTTTTCTTTCTAAATTAATGCTCTATTTAATATAATATAGCCGAATGTCAAATAAAGCTGTTCTCATTTTCTATTTTTTTGTCAGACAATAGAACGAGTAGCTATGATATAGGCCTATGTGGAACATTATCTGACTTGAGAGAGTTAGGAATGAACTAGCTCTGTGATAGTGAGTATTACAAGTAATAAGCACAAGAAAAGAAATAAAATTGAAATGGTCAAACTAAATTCTTTAACTATAAAACAAAAGAAAATAAGATAAGTGATAAGACCGTGGAAAAACACTGCTCATTCGCGCCTGACTGTCAGCGGCCGTGCGCTCCTCTCAGCGATTCACTAGGGGAGACGCAGCTAGGGAGAGTGACGTCATGCAGGGAGAAAGCAAGACCTCGCGCTCGCTGTACAGTAGCCTATACTGGCAACATTTGGAGGTTACTGAGGTTTGTCTAAAAAGTCGCTAAATTTGTCGCTAGAAAAACGAAAAGTCGTTAAAAATAGCGACAAGGGCGCTAAGTTGGCAACACTGGCTGTTCCAGTCCTGACCGCGCTTTACATGAGATTAAATCCGATTTACCATTTGTGATCAGATCAGAATGCATAGACAGATGAAACCAGTGTTTAAAATCATATTCCTCAAAATATGTCCGGAAAGTTTCTGATAAAAAAGTCCTCATAGCGCTGTTGAAAACGTGTTTTCGACCGGATAAACAAAGTCTACAAAACTTCGTGTTTCTCTGAATGTGACCTGTCTGCTCTGCTGATCTGCTCAAAGGAGGAATTGAGACGAGATGATGACATAATGACTGTCATTGCCTGCAACAGTACAGCGTTTATAGAGATTATTATGTGAATTATTGGTAAAACAATTAGCCTATTTGTTCTTATTTTAGAACTATTCATTTTAGATAATTTTAGGTGACATTTGCTTGTTGTAACTCTTCAAAATTAAATTTTATTTTTTTATATTTTTGCAACACTGAATCTACTATACATATTTAACTATTCAAAATGTGTATTGGTCAATCTCAGGCAACTTTATTAATTTTTTTATAAGGTCTAAGCAGAAGATGGAGGCATGTTTTCTCATGTGCCATTTTAAAAGCATGTTTAAAAGCATGTACATTAATTCCTTTGTTTTCCCCACAAGAAAGTATTTATTTTAAAGAAATTGTTGGTTATATGTTCAAATAATTGATATAAAAAAATCACTAGGCCTATATATTAAGTCAAGATATATTTTTAATTAAAAACACAAAGCCAATTTTTTTTCATTTAATTTTAAAATTACATGTGTGGTAAAAAAACATCTTAGATTAATATATCACTCCAATACAGTCTCTACTAGAATCTAGAAATCTAGCTGACATAGTTCCATTAAATGTTTTTTTTAATGCAGAAATAGTGTTAAAAACGGAGCTTCTAATGGCAGTAATTTGCGATTGGTCAACTTTATACCTTACAACTAATTTTTGATAATCAAAATTACATACCCATACCTCTAACAGAACTTAGGTGAAAGCACCTCAAAAAGTGTGACACCCTATATTTTCTGTTGTGAATACTCTAGACATCCAGTCTTTTTTTTTCTTATAAAGATCAAATTCGTTCAGAAAAGTACTTCTAATGCCAAATCCCACCAATACTGAGTGCTTAACATCTCAAAACAACTCTTGAATACTCTGTCTGCATCTCATCTGTTAGTCTCCTGTAAGAAAAAAGACATGCATCAGGAAGACACAGGAAACCAGTTCTGTTACTTCACATGCTTAAAACAGAAAGATGAAAGAGCAAATTCACAAAATAATATCAGCTATTGCGATAATAATTAGTACATCTTTTCCACAAAGGCTGTTAAATTGGGGAATAAAATAAATTCAGAATTCAACATATCACTATCAATAGAATCTTACACCGAATCAACAAAAAGAACTGGAGTGAAGCTAAGCCACACCTTTGCATTTCAATTAAAACTATCAGCAGATTATGAGGGTGATCCGAGGTCTTGAATCATGTTTAAACAAACTAAAATGCACTTTTTTTTGGGAAGGTTTCATTACTTTTAATTAATTATGCAAAATCATGCATTTACAAACAGCAACAAGCAGACACACACACACAAAAATACCAATTTAGCAAGTTTACTACCAGCAGACAAAGAGATTTAGGTTAATAAAAAATCATATCTTACTGTATGTGAAGCTCTGTGTGTGTGGTAAATGTCACATCAGTATAACTGACCTCTTCGTCAGTTGCCTGAGCTGTTAAACAAAACTTTTATGATTCTGAAATTGTGGTTAAAAGAATTTGTTGGCACTACAGTGATGGTCAGAATGAATGGCACCCCTGGTAAATATGATAAAAAAATGTCTGAAAAAAATAAATCTGCATTGTTTATCCTTTTGATATTTCTTTCAAAATATTCGCAAAAATCGAACCTTTCATTGAAGTAAAAAAATTGAAAGTGGGGGGGAAATCACATTATGAAATGCTTTTCTCCAAAACACGCTGGCCATAATTATTGGCTCCCTATTATTTAATACTTTTTGCAACCTCCTTTTGCCAAGATAACAGCTCTGAGTTTTCTTCTATAATGCCTGATAAGTTTGGAGAACAACTTCAGATTCACAAGTTCATGTTGGTGCTTCTTCTCTTCAGTTCACCCCAATCATTCTCCATAGGGTTCAGTATAGGGGACTGGGACGGTTATGGCAGAAGCTTCATTTTGTGCTCAGTTACCTATTTTTGTATTGATTTTGATGTTTGTTTTGGACCGTTGTCCTGATGGAAGATCCAACCACGGCCCATTATAAGATTTCTTGCAGAGGCAGTCAGGTTTTGATTTTTTTATCTGTTGGTATTTGCTAGAATCCATAATACAATGTCTCTGAACAAAATGTCCAGGACCTCCAGCAAATAATAGGCCCACAACATATAAGATCCAGCAGTATATTTAACAAGGCATGAGGTACTTTTTATCCCTGTTTGCACCAAACACATCTGGTGGGTTTGCTGCCAAAAAGCTCTTTTTAGTTTCATCTGACCACAGAATCCAGTCCCATTTGAAGTTCATGCTGGAGTTTATTTTTGGACGAGCGAGGAGGATTTTTCTTGAAACCCTTCCAAACAACATGTGGTGATGTAGGGGTTGTTTGATATTTTTTTTAGGCTTTCTGACCCCCAAGACTCAACTAATCTCCGCAATTCTCCATCTGTGATCCTTGGAGAGTCTTTGGCCACTCAAACTCTCCTCCTCACCGTGCATTAAGACAATATAGACACACGTCCTCTTCCTGACAGATTTGTAACATCTTTAGTTGATTGGAATTTCTTAATTATTGCCCTGATGGTCAAAATGGGGATTTTCAATTGTTTTGCTATTTTCTTACAGCCACTTTTTTGTGCCACTTTTCTATTTTGTAATGCTTAACAATCCTTTGATGCACATCAGAACTATATTCTTTGGTTTTACAGATTGTGGTGGATGATTAAGGGAATTTGGCCTCTGTGTTTCCTCACATTTAAACTCCTGTGAAACAAAAAGTCATGGCTGGACAATTTCATGTTTTAGTCACCCTGGTGTGCTAAAAAAAGGTAAATATTAATGGGAATATACTTCAAAGATATTTTACTCTAAACCCCTAAAATTCTAAGGGTGCCAATAACTGTTTCCAACGTGTTTTGTAGAAAAACATTTATTTCATATTATATATATTCATGTTATTGCTTCTATGGACCACAAAGTGAACAGAACAGCTTTATTTACATAATTCACATCTTCACATTTCCTTTCTAAATTGTATTCAAATGGGCAAAATTTTACTTTAATGTTTAAAATATCCAGTTGTTTTTATTCATTATGGAAATAATAACAACCCAGAAGTTAATATCATCCTTTAGTGAGAAAAAAACACCATATTTATTATATTTATTACATATATTAATCTGTCTCAAAGGTTTTTTGGCACTTGTAAAGTATGGTTACTGTGAGGAGCATACAGAAACAGCTTCATATCACAGTGAACTCTCATTGGTCTTCTGTCTGACCACAAACATTTTTCCACTTAATATGAATTCTGTATATGTAACATTTATGTAAAACATTAGCAATAAAGAAAGACACACTGTCGCTTAAACAGGACACAACAAACAAAACTAAAACTAACAAACACAAACCTAAAAAAGTTGGTGTCAAATAAGACACCTGTCCTAAATGGCACACTTCACACAATCTTGTTTTTAAGCAGTTTTCAAAAACACAATGAGAGATTGTTTAAGTGTTTTATTTTACACTTTGATGTCAAGAGAGGCATGCAAATATGGCCCTCCTTCTTATGTAAATCATTAATGACCAAATCCTTATAATTTAAGGACGGAAATAATAAAATGTAGCAACTGAAACATTGTTTTCACTACGGCAGCTAGGCAACATTCCTCTCAACGCCCACTCAAAGTTCAACACCTGTCATCAGTCACACAGTGCAGCAGGAACCAGTTCAGTGAGTGTGAATGTACACAAGCTACACAAGAGAGAATGAGATCACGCAAACTGCAAAAGTGCTCTGGATATCAGGTTAGTCACTTTTTTCATACTTTCTTTAAGAGTTGACTAGTGTGGAAAGTATGCCATGCATTTGTTGCTGTGTTTTCTGCTTGCATTTGAGTCTTGATCCACTCACCTGCTACGGGGAGCTGGCTTGTAAGACTGGGAAAACTGGAAGAACTGGAAGAGAGGGCTACTCTCTGAGAGAACAAAGGAAATTACCATGAATTTCTCTCTTGTGCACCATTCAAGATGCAAGTCTCACCTAAGCAATCCTATCTTTTCCCTTGACCTCCCATTCTCCCCCCACTCATTCTCCCTCATGCTGAGATCATCTGAAATCCACCCAAGAATATATATAGTCTAATGTGAATAAGTATCATACAGTATCACACGTTTGGTATCATTTGAAATGTCTCAGTGCGACAATGTCTCATTCCCAAAGAAGTAAACCAAAAGGTAATAAAGTTCTTAATAGTTTAGAAATATCTTGCACACAGAATTGTGTGACTTTCAGGCAAATGGCCCTCTGCTCTCGGAAGGTGTAACCTCTGAATGCAAATGACCCCTGTTAGCACATGTTTCCATGTGAAAGAAGGTTCTGTCTATATAAATGCAGCAAAAGGATCGGGGCCTTCTGTATCTCTCAGCTTCATGTATTATAATGTCGGGTTCGCATCTCTTCTCTTTATTCCAGAGCGTTTGATGTTATTGTATTGATTATATTTGAACTGATTATGAAATTGGCATGATACATTTACCTGACATAATAAATTATATTTGATTATTCTAATTGACTTTGACATTATTTTTATTCAAGAGTTTAAAAAGAATAGTCAAACATTTGCTCACACTTAATGATGCACAGATATCATTCAAACCTTTTCATTTATGGAGTCAAATGAAATAACGAGTAAATACATGAAGAAAATGTATTTCATTTAATCAAATTACTTTGCCACACGGAAAGACGGGGACGCGCACAGACCTTCACCCGTTGATCAGAAAACCTTCTTTGGGCCAATCCAGCCGGGCTTTGCTCAATACTGCAATCTCATAAAAAAAAAAACAACAACACACAACAACTAATATGTACACCTTTGGTACCAATATGTTCCTTTGAGGTACTAATATTAACTCTTTAGGTACAAAGGTGTACCTTTTGAAAGGGTACTGCCCAGTGACAGCTTTCTAAAAAAAAAAAAGGTCCAGAGATTATATGCTCAAAGCGGTAGAAGTCAAAACTGACTCAAATTGCTTTCTTAAAGCCACGACAATAGTGAATACGAGAAATTCCCCATTCAGTTATACTAAAAACTAGTGGTCGACCAATATTGTTTTTTTTTATGGTTGATGGCAATATCTTAGAGATTTGAAATAAATTATTTGAAAATTAATTAAAAATACATGTCTTTTTGAACTTATTGATTCTGTAATCATATTATAGTATTTTTTCACAAATAAATTGTTTGAAAAAATATGAAAAGGAAGTAAACACTAACCAACAGGGCACTCAGTTGCCTAATCTGGTAAGTTTGTGCACACTCACTGGCAATCATATTTGTTCCAATAAAGACAAGGTAACACTAATTTTACATATTAGTACATAGCACAGTGAATATGACAGTGGGCACTAAATATAGCAAGTAACATGAGTTGCGTAATCAGATTACTTTTTCAAGAAACTAAAGTAACGCATTAGTTTTAAATTTACAACAAAATATCGGAGTTATATCAGAGTCAATAACGTATTTATTGACTGACAGCTCTCCTGTGCCCAAGAGAAATCGTAAGTTCACAAGCATTGTGTTTGCTGTGTAAACATGATGGTTATTGTAGTTTTGAATAAATGTGAGCAGCCTTTTACTCATCTCACTTGCAAAAAACAAAAACAGATTTAGTATTACTCAAAATTAATAAAAACAGTGAAATGCAATCTCAGAATATTACACAAACCTGCAATATATTAAAGGGGTGGTAAAATGCCCTTTTCACAAGATGTAAAATAAATCTCTGATGTCCCCAGAGTGTGTGTGTGAAGTTTTAGCACAAAATACCCCACAGTTATTTTTATATAGCATGTTAAAGTTGTCACTTTTTGAGGGTTAGCAAAAACGCACCATTTTGTGTCTGGCCCTTTAAATGCAAATGAGCTTCCTCAGAGGGCGGGGTTTCAAGAGCTCTAGTGTGTTAACAGCTGCGATTACCTCACGCAGACACACTAAAATGACAGAAACTGTACTGCCTTTAATGTTAAAACAGAGTCAGACAAAGATGGAGAGACTCAAGAAGAAGTGACAACATGTAGAATGCAACAGGATGTCTCTGAATGGTTAGTTGATGAATTTATGTTGCTGATGTGGAGTTAACACTCTTCAATTAGCATATTCTGTCATGATAATCTATAAATCGCTCGTATAGGAACTGTTGTGAGATGCACACAGAGTGACTTTTTATTGCATGTAAAAAGGAGGATGGTAAAGTTTGATCTGACTCACAAATGTACTCTTATACAACAACTTTTCCTCTTCTCAACATGTCCCGGGGGCGGGGTTTATGTACATTTTAGGGTTTCTGATGTCACTATATACCGGAAGGAATGTCTGCCCAACCAGCCGTTTGTTATAGTCCTTTTCTTTAAAAGCAAATATCTCCCTTTGCTTTGAACTTTGAGCAGTGTAACTTTGCAGATGTTGTTTATGCTCAAACAGCAACATTACACACTAGCTTAAGTTAGAAAAGTAAAATTGTGTTTTACCACCGCTTTAAATTACACAAACATACTTTATGTATTTAATCTCACTTTATTAACCAATGCCTTTGCTGCTGACTCCGCTTTGTTTTAGGTATAGGTATATATGTACAAAACCGGCCTAGTTACGAACTGGCATGAGATTGTTGAATATTGAATCTGACTAAGAGTTGTGTGTGTATTTGCTCCTGTAATTCTAATCAACCTCATGATCTGACATCAACAAAAACCCTTTTGTTAACACAAGATGTCCGGAGTTTGAATGCTTAAACGGGTTTGGCCAGTCACAAAAATTCCAGTAGGCTACACACCCAGGAAAGTAATCTTCCTGTAAACTTCCTCTGTAATTCATATCAGTACAGTTGTGGCAGTTAGAGTTTTGTTGGAAAATATAAACTGCAGCTGAAAGAGGATCATGCATCTGTTATTTTCACGTCTTGCTGTGAGCAGAACCAGAACAATAATTCAACAAACAAGGTATGGTGAAGGAATTTTTCTTTCTTTCTACAGCTGTACCTGCTGCCCAGAAGCTCAAACATTGAATGATGGTTTAATGATTTCTGCAAGTGTATGTTTAATACTGTTTTCTTAAGGGGTACCCTGTTGAAAAAAAGCCAGACAAATTTAGTATACTTCAAGTAGTTAACAAACCCGAAGTGTCCCGTCGGCAGGACATCAGAATTCATAATCAAATTACTAAGCAACCACTGAATGGAACAACACATAATAGGTATGATTTTAAAGCTTAGAATCTCAGCTTTTCAATGCATTTTTGATCAACTCCTAAGGAGTGCGGAGTAATCCTTCTAAAACGGAGTGTACCTCCCGCAGCTGCGAAAAAATTATAATAATCATATTTTTCAAATATATTACCTTGATCAACTTAAAATAGGTGTCATTTGAAAGCTTAGAGTCTGAAATTTACAATGAATGTGGCCAATTTGATAAACTCCAAAGTAGTGCTGAGTTATTTGCTGATAAATAGAAAAAAAATCATAATTTATGAAATACCACATACTGCAATATGTCACATCATACAACTCAGATAGTCCTGTGTCATATGTCATTTGAAAGGTCTCAATGAGTAGAATACAACAAGCATAATTGTTTCGGGCTTTTTACTAAACTTGAGCGAGGTTTTGTACAAGAAAGCCCCCAAGAGATCCATATGTAAATCAGGATGCTGAATTTAAGACACATTTCTGCTCGTAACTACATGAAACATGCTCCGATTGTGGAAAATGACACATCATTATTTACAGCAGATGCTTACTGTCATGATTCCTGTCTGGTGTTCTCCTTGTCTCATGTTGACTTTTGTTATTTCCTGTTCTGTGCTATGTTTTGTAGTCCTTTGTAGTTTTTCTTGTTTATTAGTCTCTCCAGGTGTTTCTAATTAGCCCTGCCCCCTTGTTATCTTGTTTACCTTGTTTGCCTGTGTATTTAAACCCCTGTGCTTCAGTTGTTGGTTGTCGGTCGTTGTTTTGATGTTGCGTGTATCTGTTCCGTGTTCCTGTCCTGAGTTCCATTGGATTACCTGTTTGTTTTATTAAAGTGCTTGCATTTGGATTCTCTCTCCGCTTCATTCCTGCTCCCTCGTTACACTTACAAATAAAACATAATCCATCACTCAGAACTAAAGATATTCCTCATGGAGTTCTAACACAAAAAAAATCCACAGACGCATGTAGCCAAGCCAAGCAAGGTAGCTTAGACTTGGCCTTTTCACTCGTATCTTCATGAAACATACAACATCGATCATGAAAAATAACACATCGTTACTTACAACAGGAGCTCATGATTAAAAAGAGCCCAAACTCAATATATATTTCATCAATCAAATCTAAAGATATTCCTCATGGCGTTCTAACAAAAAAATACCACAGACGCACCTAGCAAGAATATACTTTAGCACTCGCGTTTGTTTTTGGCTTATAACTTCATGAAGCATGCACAGATCATAGACAATTGCACAAAATTATTTTCAGCAGACTCTCACGATTAAAAAGAGTCCAAACTCATCATAATCCATCACTCAGATCTAAAGATATTCCTCATGGAGTTGTAACACACGAACCCTGACAGGCGCACACAGAGCCTTGAATATATGGAGCACTGATGTCGCGTTTTTTCTCATCTCTCCGGGATCCAATGTGTTTTCCAATGTTCCCGGAACCATCCGTGCTTTTTTTCAAACGTGGAATAACACAAAACATGTATCATCTTAAAGCGTAGAAACTCAGCTTTTACCGCCCCACTGTTTACAAAGCGACCAATACAATTTGAACTATCCTCCTTGGGCGGTACTTCCACCGGCGCCGGCGACATCGAGCGTGACCTTTCAACGTGATGACGTAGTTCCTGGCGCATTGCAGATTAGCTTAATCCGTACAATTGTAGTTAAAAACTATATATATACATATATATTTTGTTTTGAAAATTACCTATCCTGTCGCAAGATAAGACTCTCCTCCTCAGCTGCGATTGTGCGCAGCCCGTTGAAGCACTTCAAAGACCTTTGAAACTGCATTGATTTGGACTTCAAAACGCTGGTTGTCATTGAAGTCCAATATTCGAAGAAAAATCCAGAATTTGTTTCCCTTAAAAAACTTAATTTCTCTTCCACTGAGGAAAGAAAGACATGGATATCTTGGATGGCATTGGGGTGAGTAAATTATTAGGAAATTTTCATTTTGAGGTGAACTAATCCTTTAAGGGGTTAAGCATGTAGTAAAGCTTAACTTTAAGTGTATTTAGTGTACTTTTGTCAAATTGTGTGCTAAATTGGAACAGCTTCAAGTATACTTTGTAAGCTTTAAGTAGCCTATATGCCTGTGTAGGGACTAATTACATGCTTGATTA
Source organism: Siphateles boraxobius (assembly GCF_051911475.1). Lineage (NCBI taxonomy): Eukaryota > Metazoa > Chordata > Actinopteri > Cypriniformes > Leuciscidae > Siphateles > Siphateles boraxobius. The sequence continues at coordinate 13,872,165 of NW_027508733.1, read as the reverse complement.
GTGATATTAAAGTGTACTTTATTTGTGTTACAAGTACATAACAAATTTGTTTCGAGTGTCTTCAAAACATACAAGCAGTATAGCATAAGTGTATTATATATTTGAGTAAAAAGTATATGCTCCGTAATACCTTAGGCTTATTCCAAACTACAAATTGCACTCTTTGTCTTCAATAACAAATAGACATTAATACAAATTAAAATATAGCTTACCGAAAATATATTTTTAATAAAGTAAAAAAAAAAAAAACTTAATTTTTACTTCATGTATATATTTCTACAATATATTTTTAAATTTTTAAAGCACAATTATTTTTAAGTGTGTTAAAAAAATAGGTAAAAGCATGATGCTAATATACTTTTAATATATTTAAAAGATATAGTAAAATATTGTATTAGTATATTTGCAATGTACTATTGAAAAGGGGAATATATTTCAAATAGGCTACAATAAAGTATACTTTTTTCAATAGGGTAGTGTAGGATTACAAATTTTATTTAAATGTTTAATTTAGACTTCCAATACTATAGTATTTTATATTGATAAAGTTTATAAATGATGAGACCACAAAATCTCTGCAAACGGTAGGAGTTCCCAGCGGAATATTCCTGACTGTCCCGCTCGTGTCTCACCGGGTGAAACTCATGCTGAGCAAGTTTGAACACCTGTTCACAGTATCAAGTGTTTTATTATTTTATTACTGAGACCGTTTGTCTTGGAGTTCTCATCTCAGTACGAGAAGTCTATGCCTTTCCTGTTCTCGTGTCTCATGCTGAGCAGGTTCCACAATCTGTATACCTTATTTACATTTGCTTTGTTTCAAAGAAGTCTCCACCTATATGTAATCCCTCCCCCTTGAAATGTATATATATTACAATGTTTGACTCAAGAAGTCAGACTTGATTGAGATGACTACAGCGGTGCAATAAAGAACTTCTGCTCGAAAGATACCTCTTAAAGTCTCCTGGTCTGCACTTCTAAGTTTTCTACACTTGAGAAGGAGAAACTTTACAACAGATGGTGCCCTGTGACCCGGATGGAGAAACTGAAACTCAACAAAGAATGAACTTTTCCAGACAGATTGGAAACTTCAAGCTCAAAGATCTCAACAAAGCCTGACTAAGTTCCAGACTGAATCTTCTGAATCCAGATTGGAAACTTCAAGCTCAAAGATCTCAACAAAGCCTGACTAAGTTCCAGACTGAATCTTCTGAATCCAGATTGGAAACTTCAAGCTCAAAGATCTCAACAAAGCCTGACTAAGTTCCAGACTGAATCTTCTGAATCCAGATTGGAAACTTCAAGCTCAAAGATCTCAACAAAGCCTGACTAAGTTCCAGACTGAATCTTCTGAATCCAGATTGGAAACTTCAAGCTCAAAGATCTCAACAAAGCCTGACTAAGTTCCAGACTGAATCTTCTGAATCCAGATTGGAAACTTCAAGCTCAAAGATCTCAACAAAGCCTGACTAAGTTCCAGACTGAATCTTCTGAATCCAGATTGGAAACTTCAAGCTCAAAGATCTCAACAAAGCCTGACTAAGTTTCAGACTGAATCTTCTGAATCCAGATTGGAAACTTCAAGCTCAAAAAAGATCTCAAAGACTGAATTTTTTCCAGACGGAATCTTTCTCTACAAACGAAAGACTTGGTGAGTTTCACTCCATTCAAAGAACCATTGCAGACCAGTACAAATGTGTTTTTCCTCTGCGCCATCAGAGAAGAAGTTAACAGACAGCTGTAGGGTTTGTTAACTAAAGTTATCCTCTAAAGTTGCTTTTAGAGATGAAATGTATCCTCTGTTTTTCAGGCAGGGAAGATTAACGTACATGTTAATATTGCTTATCCTCTGCTTTGCCAGGGAAGTGTTTTATCCTCTGTAAAGTTAGGGAAGACTTATCCTCTGCTTTACCAGGGAAGGTGATATATCCTCTGTTTTCAGCAGAGAAGAATTGTTTATCTTCTGTTCTTGTGAGCAGGAAAGATTAGCATAAAGTGCTAGTAATTTGAAGGAAGGTTAACGATAGTTGATCTGTGTTAACAAGTGTACCCTCTGTGGATCAGAGAAGTTTTAGTGTCTGTTTGTGTTGGCAACAAAGAAAACTCACAACAATGTTTAGAAGGAATGCTAGACTCCCCACAACAGAAAAAGGTGGTCTCGCTACTCCTTTATGGACAGACAGTGAGTTCAAGTCATTGTTAGGGGAGCAGATGGACTCCATAGTGACTGAGTCAGTCAGATTGGATTTGAGAAAGAAATTTGGTATTCACCCAGAAAAAGTATGGTCTATTGAAGAATGCAAGAAGGTGTTGGGTGCATGTATCAGGAAGAGAAACATAAAAGGGATTATCTGCTGCCACCAAGAATTTAGCTTATCCATTGCACAAGAACAAGCTAGGTGTATTGCTAAGTTAAAAGAACAGAACAAACGATTGCACACTAAGGTGGGCCATTACAAGGCATCAACCAAATGTGACTCAGAAGACCAACAGTCAGATGAAACTTATCCTGACTTACAAGCGTTCTTTGAAACAGATGTAGACATCCCATCAGTAACTGATAAGCCTGTAGATTCAGTAAAGGTATGTGTCGCAAAAAGATCTCAGGGAATTGAGAGAACTGAAAGTGTTCCTCCCAACTATTCTGTTGTCCAAAACCAAACTGTTGCCAAAGCACTCGGACCTAGAGAGATAGAAAGACTATCCCAAAGCTTACCTTCAGTACGCACAGATTTTTCTGAATTTAGAAGGGCATTGATCAGTAAAATGCGTCTTTACAACATGTCGTTGGCAGAAGTCACACAGTTGATGTCACAAATTCTAACTGAATCTGAATTCTACAGTTTTGAGTCTGCTGTTACTTCTGAACTACAACATGCCAGAAAAGATGAATTGAGAGAGGGAGTTCTGAAAGCATTAAAGAACATTGTTGGACCAAGCATGGACTGGTCAAAGATCACTAGTTGTTTACAGAAGAAGGGTGAAACTGTTTGTGAGTACACAGAAAGGTTTTGTCAGTCAGCGGCCGCACACAGCGGGATAGCTGACACTTCAGAGAAGGTGCTAGGTGACAGTGGTCCCCTAGTTCGCACATGGTTTGATGGTCTTTTGTCAGAACATAGAAAAGCATTGCCTTTCTTAGACTTAACATGGTCCACTAGAACCATACAAAACAACTTAGACAGTTTGGCTGCATGGGAAAGAGACTCTGATGTCAAGGAAAGAGTAAAAATTGCAGCAGCATCCTTTAATGTCAACACAGAGAATCAACAGAAACCCAAATGTCCTAAGAGAGAGGGCAGCAGTTGTTATTACTGTGGTAAACATGGACATTGGGGAAAAGAGTGTAGGAAAAACAAAAAGAACTTTAAACAAGTTAACCATGTTACTCAGCTCCTACTCAGTCTGCTTGCTACTTTGAAACAGCCCCTCCCCTCATCATTAAACTGGTTGACGTGTTAACCATTTGGGCTGTGAGTGCTTAATTTCCCCAGTAACTTACAACAAAGATGAAAGACTTATTTTTGTTTAATAGAACTAAAGGAAAGTGACTATCTCAGTTTTTCCTTTGGGGAACACTGGTTAAGTAAACTCACAGCCTTAAATGTTATGCTACAGCACAGGCCCTTCATCAGTAATGGTGTTAGGTCAGACTGTAAATGTAAAATGCCTTCATGCAGTGTCCACACTGATGAATGACAACGTGCACCTGTCACAAACCCATCCTCAGGTATGATGTCTACAATGACTGAATTTGTGTTAGAGGCTGGAGGAGAAATGACTCACGATTGTGTTACGCTTACATACACACCTTCGAGGTAAATAAATAGAGAATTCAGGATTTGAGTTGTTTGTTGACGGTTCAGCTCAAGTAATTGAAAGTAATTCAGAAACAAGCCATTAGAGTGGCATGGACCACATTAAGTGATGTTGATAACAGCAGCTGCAGGATTGTGTCAGGGAAGGAAAAACCTGGACTAATATCACACTGTAAAGTGTTCCCCCACCTACAGGGATAGGTTAGGACACGGAACCAGTGAGGAGCCCCGGGAAGAACCGAATGCAACAGGCGTCGGGGGTTAACCCTGGGGTGAAGACTCCCATCATTACCTCACTGTTCCTTAGGTGTCAAAGGGTTTAAGAAATAGGGAAAGAGGGAACAACAATAGCAGACTCAGAAAAAGTTTACAACCATAGTGTTTGAACAAATACTGCTCTCCTGTGTAGCAGACTCAGAAAAGTTTACAACCCTAGTGTGTGAACAAATACTGCTCTCCTATCTTTTGCTTTCTTTCTTACTCTGTGCAGATAACACTTGATGATGGCACTGACCTCGTCATCTGCGTATGAAGCCACAAGAAAACCTCAAGAAAACGACTAGACCCACTGCCGAACCAACTATCACAAAAGAAAAAAATACACAACGCAGAGACTCACATACGAAAACTTCAGTCATCCATCAACATGATCAAGATTGTCGTACCAGTAATATCACAGACACTCTCGCTTCGCACAAGATAATGATCTTACAGAACAGAGTGGCCTTGGATTCAACGCAAGGAGGAGCCTGCACCATCATCAGACCTGAGTGCTGCACCGGGTTTTAATGGATCCAACAGAGAACTTGAACAAAATCCAACAAGACATTCTTGATCTTTCAGCAAAATTACACCAGATGACTGAAGTTAATTTTTCATGGTTCGGAAACTTGATTAGGTAAACTGTGGATATGAATAAAGGAAATAGCAATTCTGCTGCTGTTTCTTCTACTAGCGTACTATCTATGCGTTCACAGTATCAAGTGTTTTATTCAACATATGAATCACGCCTCTCACGAGAAAATCACAGTTTCCAAACAGAAAAGAATATTACCCTTAAGAACTTCACGGACCCTAAAATTGCATGTTTGTTTCTGTGTAAGCATGCAATTGCAGAAAAGCAAACACAGAACATATTTTGCAAGTTTGAACACCTGTTCACAGTATCAAGTGTTTTATTATTTTATTACTGAGACCGTTTGTCTTGGAGTTCTCATCTCAGTACGAGAAGTCTATGCCTTTCCTGTTCTCGTGTCTCATGCTGAGCAGGTTCCACAATCTGTATACCTTATTTACATTTGCTTTGTTTCAGAGAAGTCTCCACCTATATGTAATCCCTCCCCCTTGAAATGTATATATATTACAATGTTTGACTCAAGAAGTCAGACTTGATTGAGATGACTACAGCGGCACAATAAAGAACTTCTGCTCGAAAGATACCTCTTAAAGTCTCCTGGTCTGCACTTCTAAGTTTTCTACACTTGAGAAGGAGAAACTTTACAACAGTAGCTACACTCTAAAAAAATTCGGACACAATGTACTGTATTAATTTGATGGAATTTTATTTTTTACAGGTGTTTTACCTGTATTTAGAAATTTGACCTTAATTGGGTTGTGTTTTAGGTTTAACGGAAATGTCGGTAAAATTACTGGATAATGTCCTGGTTATTTTCTGCCAGTACATTATAGCAACGTTTTGTTTTTGTTTTTTTACAGGTGTATTTAAAAAAAAATTTACAGGTTTTTTTGTGTTTTTTTAAGTGTATGAAGTAGCCTTCATTATAAACAGATGTTTTACTTTTTTGTGGAACAAGTGCTGGTATCTCGTGTATTGTTTGGTGAAGAGAGGAAAGTTTTATTTATTTAGTTATTATTGTTTTTTTGTTTGTTTGTTTTTACACAGTGATATTGTATGTAGCCTATGGGTGTTTTAATTTGTGGAAAGGCAGGATAAATGTTAAGTTGTGGGTAACTATTACTAATCTTCACAGCTAAGTGGCCCAAAAATAAACAAAGCTAAGCTTTATTTGCCCAAACAGCTCCCAGCTCCAAGTATGTGACCACAAAAGTTTTTGGCTTGTTTTGATTGAAGACATTGGCCGATTATAACTCATTTTAACCGTCTGATGCATGATGCATACCACTCTCCAATTATATTTCATAATTTTGGGAAAAGTATTTGGCAATGATTATACTCCTGTTTATATTTGATTATACGTTGTATTTTGAAATAAAGTAATTTTTTTTAAATAGTTTGATAGAAATGAAATGCATCAGAGGGTTAATAAGCACTGAGTTTCATATACTGAAAATGATACTGAATTTTGAAGGAAAACAATAACAATATTAAGAGATGAGAACGGAGTACATATTTTATTAGACAATATTTGTACCCTTTATATCCCATTTTAAGTATGTGTTGCTTAATTGTCCTTAAATTGGTTTATAATGGAAATATTCAAGTTGTTTAATAAAGTAGCAATTATGCATTAGAGTTTTGTTTTGTTTTGTTGTATGTGTAGGGATGTCTGGGAAGCTTTGTGACACAGATGTTGGTTCCTGACAGAGATATAAGAGATCTGGTTTGAAAAGGTTTTAATGATATCTGTGCATCATTAAATGTGAGCGAATGTTTTACTAAAGTCTTGAATGAAAATAATGTCAAAGTCAATTAGAATAATCAAATATAACAATTTATTATGTCAGTTAAATGTATCATGCCAATTTCATTACTGGGGGTAACCATTTGCTAGCAGTGGAAAATTTGCATTCAGTCAAATGGTCAGAAGGTGTTAACTCAAAGACACACCCTCCTGTGTGGAAGATATTTCTAAACTATTAAGAACTTTATTACCTTTTAGTTTACTTCTTTGGGAATGAGACATTTGTACGAGTCGCACTGGGACATTTCAAATAATACCAAACATGTGTAAACTGTATGATAATTATTCACATTGAAACCATAAGATTATTGTGTGAGTTTGGGAGATCTCACCACGAGTGGTTGTCGAGGGAAAGAGATGTAGATTAGAATGATTCTGAAGTGAGACTTGCGTCTCGAATGGTGGGCATGAGAGGGTCCAAATGGTAATTTCCTTTGTTCTCTCAGAGAGAAGGCTTCTCCTACATTCTTACAATTTTCCAGTCTTACATTTATATAGATTAAGAACTGTCTCGGTATGCACAGGTGACAGTACAGAAATGAAAGATTGATAAAAATCAGGAATCTACACTGTAAAATCAACATTAGCTACTGAGGCGAGGTGATCAACTGCAAGTAAAAGTATTCAATATGACAATAATATTCATAATATAATATGTAGGTGTCACGTTCACCGTCGATCTCTGCACTACATTCCCCAGAATCCTTTGGCACACCTGCAGTTACTCTCTCCGGGTTACTAATCACCTGCACCTGTTTACAATCAGCAACCTCATCAACAAGCACTATAAAACACTCACCACAGCCTCAGTCATTGTCAAGCCTCCAACAGGAACAGACCATTTCCTGCTGTCTACCAAAGCCTATCTTCTCGTCGTCTCCAACCAAGTAACGTATACTCACCTGTGAATTACTAACCTCTGAATTCCTGTTCCACTGGCTTCAGACATCCTTTCCGAGTCCTTGTTTCCTGCATTCCTGTCTGGATCCCTGTTCCCCGGAATCCTTTATCTTCCAGAGTCCCCGTGTTCACGCCGAGTTGTCTCACCCACGACGACACCTGAAAGAGAAAAGACTAGTATGAAAGATCTGTGACCGCTTGACATCCAATTAACCTGAAGTGGACCTGCTCACCTGTTATCTGCCCCGCACGTAGTGACTCTCACCGTATCTGCACCTGAACTCTGAGAATACTCACCTATGCCCTTGTGTCACGTTCAATAAAGCTGTGTTTGGATTCACTTACCTCTGTCTCCTTGCCTGTATCCTGACAGTAGGCCTATTATTATAATACAATATTAATAATGTAGGCCTATACATGTACAGATATATACATATTATCATTATAGGTGTATAAACATAGCCTATACTTATTATACATATACTGAAAATGTGTTTGGGAGAGTGCATGCGTGGGTCTGGCTCCAGGTGTCTGATTTATATTGAGTTATGGATTACATAGGTCAATAAGTGTAGATACATTGTTCTTGCTTTTAATGTTATTTTTTCAAATGTGATGTGTTCTGTAAGATTGTTCCACTGGATAAGGACACAAGTAGGCTATAAAAAGCATAAAATGAGCCAGATAGGCTACTTGACTGAAACAAGTCTTTTGGTCTCATTATTGTTGTTGTTGAATTGAATATATTGCCACATTATAATTTGCGAATTATATTATAATTAAACGGAACACATTTAGCTTTGTCAGGATTTTATTTGTACTCACTGGATAAAGCAGGAGATGCGCACTCGGGTTAATGACTGCTATAACTGTGACCTGCCACAAGATGACGCTGTTATCCACACTATTGATGCTTTGAATCTTTCCCCGAAACAATCAGAGAAAAGCTTCAAAGCTTTTTTTCCCCATCCCTATGATCCAGTGATTGATACAACTTTTGGATTTCCAGTTTAAATTATTGATCATATAATTTTTTACAGTGTAGCTTCCTTCCAGAGGTCAGTGTTGAGGGAGAAAGCTGAATCTTTTTCCCATTTGGTCAAGGGTATATAAATTGTTGCATCATTATTTAAAATAAGTTTATGGAGTTTGGCTATTAATTTGTTGGAGTTAGCGATTTTCATTATCACTTCCATTAACTGAAAGGGATGAAGTGGATTATTAGTTATTTTGATCTTGGATTTAAATATGGACTTATATATAAAGTCCATATTTAAATCCAAGATCAAAATAACTAATAAACCATATTAATATAATATAATATTAATATATATATATATATATATATATATATATATATATATATATATATATATATATATATATATATATACAGTGGTTAAATTGGGCCGGGGCTCTCCGGGGCTCAGCCCCGGCACATAAGCCTGCTTGTTTGCAGTCAATTGCCTACTGGAAATTATGTCACATAAAATTAGATGAAAGTAATGCTTTTGAAAATATATTTATGACAATAAATTAAAGATTTTTGAAATGGCATGTCTATTTTGTCTCGGCGGAGCTGAGAACAATCGGAACACGGCCGTGTTCTTGTTCAGCTGCTTAAGCTCGTTGTCAGTCGACCATGATCGCGCAAGGCGCTCGCGCACGCGCATCTAGGTGACACGGATAAATGTACGCAGCAATATATAATGAATATTCCTGGGAGACTCGTAGTTGCGCGGGAAGTTGAAGCACGGAAAAGTTCCAGAAATGTACAAAAAGTGCTCTGGCCTTGAATGACAAGGTAATTAAATAACCAAGACTAGGTTGACCATGTGATTTTTCTCAGGAGATGTTTTGAGCATTTTACTGCGCACCTGATTATCAGCAAACTGCCGAGAGAACTGCTAGCAGGCTACTCAAAATAAACTAGCAATATATTCAGTCGGCATATTTGTATTTGATCTGTGTGAATAACAGAAATATAAGACTTGCTAGACCTACATTTAGCTACCAAGAAACCTTTCCACAAGGATAGATTGATTTTATTTTTGTGTCTTGATCTTGATGAGAAATTATGCAGAGTAGGATGAGTGTGTGTGTTTTGTTGTAGTAGTAAAGAGAGAGAATGGGAGAAGGAAGTGTGTGTGAGGTGGACCTGGTCACCACAGACCCAAATTTTCTCAGCTGTTGCTACTGTCATATGCTGCACTGTCTCTTCATGTGGCACATTATATGTTTGGCACATTGTATGGGTCACTATATCATAACAAGGTAATACAATGTGTAATCAAGTGATGACTGATTAACAGTAATGTAAATGCTAAATGTCCTAATACCTGTTGATACTACAACAATGCAAAGTATATGCTCTTAACCTTGCAGTTTTTCACATATCATGTAATACTCAATTTCTCCATTTCTTTGCACAAAACTCTCCAGAAAGTGCTATTTAATGTTTTTTTTTTTTTTAATTCACGAGGGGGTATACCCCCAGAGCCCCCTAGGGAGAGCACCCCCACATGATAAATCCCAATTTAACCCCTTGATTCCTTGATACTATGATATATATATATATATATATATATATATATATATATATATATATATATATATATATATATATATATATATATATATATACAAAAGACCTTACCTCTGGACTAGTGTTGATGTGGTTATTTTGAAATAAATTATGTAGTTGAGTAATTCCTTTTTGTTGCCATGGAGAGTGTACAGGTTTATAAATGTTAGCTTGTAGTTGCTGACTATAAAGAAATAATTCATGATTCATGCTTCTCATAACACAATGGGGATGGGGATTAATTTCTGTTTCAAAAATCAGGGAAACTTTGTTCCAACTTGAATATGATTATATGACAGTTAGAAGGATATTTTCAGCCGTTACCTTTGGATGATCTTGAAAAAGTATATTTAGAAAACAATTGTAGATGTAATACAGTAAAAGTCAACATGAGCGCTCCAAAACAAAACATGGTAAAATATGTACACGGGTGGTTAACTGCAGATACCAGAGACGGAAGGAAAGTGGAAGAATATTAACCCTTTCAGGCACAGTGGTCACCTGTTTCTTTTTTCTTTTTTTTGCTATTGCTTTTAGGGCCATAACTCTTCTCAAAGACTAGATCCCAGATGTTCTTTGTCAGTAGCTCATCATTTTGATACTATGATTGGTAATATTTGTCTTTGTTATCTATCTCTGGTCGTTACAGGAGAATTACACAGCTATTTCAGAATGACCAGTTTGTCAGCATTCCATTGAAGAAAGTGTGGACTTTGTCATCTAAATAATTACTAACCAATAATGTGAGATGTATTTTACAAATTATTTCAGCTTTAAACTACAGTTGAATTTTGATGGTCTTCAAAAGTACTAGTACACAGTTTTGGCCAATTCTTGGTTTGTTGAAGGATACACTAAACCAGTGTTGATTGGACTGTTTTGTGGTACTTCTAAGTTTCTAAGCCAAATTCATCGACTGAGTATCTTCATAATCTGGTTGAAGAGCTGAAAATTTTGGGTTTCTGTTCAAGCAGAAAAGTTTCTTTATGAATGTTGTTTCTGTTGTGTGTGTGATAGAGCCTTCATCAGAGGTGTGAAGTCACACACTGCCTATCATGGAGGTGACAAGTGCCATCAAACAAACAAATCGAACAGAATGACATTTCCTGAGGCCAGTGGCGGTGCCAGGGGGGAGCTAGGTGGTGCTGTAGCTCCCCCTATAATAGCCATAGCACCCGCCCAGCACCCCCAAGAAATGTCTGTAATTTTTATAATAATCATTTAAAAATATATATTTGGTCTAAAATAACATGAGGCCCAAACAGGCGATCTTCTTTGGTAAATGGACGCAGCGCCCGGCGAACGTTTGCAGATAGCACCCATATCCCCATAGCACCTGCAACAGAAAATCTCTGGAGCCGCCACTGCCTGAGGGCAATCAGAGCTGCCAACTCTCACGCTTTCGCCGTGTGACACACGGTTTTGCCTGTTTTAAGACGCACTCACGCCACCATCCATTTTCTCACGCAGAGAAAAATCGCGGACAAAGAGGACACTGACACCGACAGACAAGACAGAGAAGGTTACTTTTTATGGAACAAATTGTCAGCTGTCAGATTCTGTCAATACTTTTACGAGATTCACACAATAAATAACGTTTTGGCGCTTTTAAATGTGACAGATCGCTGTAGCGCCTCAGTTAAAACGGCACGTGATACAGTAGCCTACAACTGTTTTTTGTCCCCCCCCCCCCCCCCCCCCCCCATCTCTCCACTTTTATAACAAAAAGTGTGCACATTCTCAACTCAAGTTAGGCACAGGTTCAGGACAAAACATAGTCCAATGTCCACACACTTTCTTAGGCATGTTAGTATTTTATACTACTATTAAGAATCTCCCAAAGTTATTTAAAATGATAGTTCAGGTTCTAGTTTAGGTTCTACTCAGTGTAGAAGAAGAAGACACATGGAAAAGAGGAAGAAAAACAAGTAATGGAGGGAGGAGGTAGATAAGGGGTGAGGTGGTGAGTATAGAGGATAGGATAGGAACACCTGATTTGTTTTATTATTATTTGGAATAAATACTTTTGGCCTCAATTTTTGTTACGAGAAACCCAATTTGGCAAGTGCAAAGTGCTGAATGGTTCCTTTAAAACACAGTTCTACTAAAACTGAACCGAGGCCTTATTGAGGGACAGTTAACTGTCTGTTTGTGTCCATTTATACTCTGATGTATACTCAAATCACAAAAACTTTTTTTTTTTTTGATAATGTAAAAATGCAGGTTTTCTATGAAGGTTAGTTTTAGGGGTTGGGTTGGTTTTAGGACACAGTAAAATGGTATGGTGTGTATGTAATATGTAACAGAAGTCTGAAATGCAAAAAAAAAAAAAAAATCCCATATTAGGGCAATTCACCCTGTTGACGTTAGGTCGCTCTCACACCTAAGGATGGCTCCGCCCCATGCCGACCTGAGGCGATATAAACCTCAGAGCGAGGTAGGGAGGGGAACCGTGTGAGAAATAGACAGTAACAGTCTCGCTCACACTGAACAGTTGAACGGCACACGGATACTTTATTCCCTTACTTGATGAGATAAAAATGAACACTTTGTCTTGCTTATTTCTGTGCTTCTCGTTCGGTAAGTAGTTTTGTTTGCATGAATTGGAGGTTGAAAGTGATTATGTTGTTAATTTTTGTTCTATGCATAACAACGCATTTGTAAACCGCATCACCCAAAATCCTTACTCATTTAGAGTGAACAGTGTGTGTTATGCAGTGTTTCATACAAACGTTTGAGATACAGTTTAAGTAGCCTACTCACATGACATGATTTGTGACTGTTATTTGAGAAGTGTTGATTTGATTGATTCGGATGTGGCTCTTGGACACTGGTGTCTTTATTGCCCATTCAAGACGTTTTGAAGGTAAAATAGATTGTTTTCGTGTAGCGTTATGGCGTTAGCAGAGCGCACTGACAGCGCGCGCGTGCCCATCAAGCGGAGGAAACCCACTGTCTGGTGTGAAGGGGACGGGTGTTTGTGATCAGTCCCGGACTAGCCATCGGGAGCACCAAACCAGATGTAACCTTATAACCCCCCAGACAAGTCGAGGAGTGGTGTAACTCATTATTCCATTTCAGTTCGTCAAGTGTCTGAGAAACTCATTTAGTTTGTGTCTCGGTTGTTGAATCTTTATGTTCATAAAAATATTTACAGGTCAAGAAATTTGCTTTGGGAAAAAAAAGTTGAAACTGGGAGGATGTTTCTTTTTTTTTTTTTTTGCTGAATTTATAAACATGTCAGTTTGCCTTTGGAAACAATCTACAGAATATGAAAATGTGTGCATTGTATTGATAAACTGAGACAGACCACAGTCTCCTTCTCGATGAATTTGAGAGACAGACAGTCCTTCTCCAAACATTCCAACTGCTGCACCACCGAGTTTTGGAACTGCTCCAGATGCACCAGCCTACAAGCAGAGCAGTATGGTTCATTTTCTGTACTTCAGCTATAATAACCATTTAGATCAAAAGTGAGCTGTGTTATTTTAGTCAGCTTAACTGGTGATGATATTTTTAGACCATTTTAGATTATTTATACATTTACATGGTTTATGGACAGAAAAGGACAAGGAACCTACTGAATTCTAATGCTGTATTTTGTGCTCTGTACCTTTGATTGTGCACAGTTCCCAAGAGAGAGGTCACATTTCTCTGACAGTCCTTTAAAGATTGCAGTGATCTGGCTTCAATCTTCTTATACCTGCTCTGTATCACAAAGAAAATAATTTCCTGCCTTTTGCAGTAGCACCTCAATGCAGTACATGAGATCCACGGGGAGTCGGATCAAGATCCAAGGGGTGGAGATGGGTAGGATTAGGGGTGGGTTTAAGGATTAGGGCTGGGTTTAGGGATCAGGGGGCGGAGATGGGTAGGTTTAGGTATATGTAAGGTGGGAGGAGTTGGATCTGGATCCGACTCCTCCCCGTGGATTTCATGTTCTGCAGTGAGAACCATCTCGCCTTTTGGCCTGCTGGCAGCCAGCGTTTTTTTTATTTTTATTTTATTATTATTTTATATTACTACCTACACCAGTGATCATTTTCGAATTCAGTCATTCAATAAAATTATTATTTTTAATAATAATCATAAAAAATAAAATCATGAATCTGTTGACTGAAAGTCTTGACTGGCAAGGCTACGATTCGAATTTACGCCTCAGCCAAACGGTTAAGCAGAAAATATGAGCAGCGCCCGATGATGCAGAAAATGGCCAGGTGGAGCAGAGAGGAAATGACAAGGAAAAAAAAAACTTTCCAAGAAGAAACAGCGAAATTACTAACATGTTCAAGGGCAGGTCAGTTTCATCTGTAAATAAGGCCTGCTGTACTTTTTTCTTAGTTAACAAGCAGCCTTGCACTATATATCGTCTCTCAAAATACTGTATGCTAAAGGAGATTGATATTATTTAGTGTAAAGTTACATGAGTAATTTAGCAGACAAATATTAATAATTATCATTGATATGGTACTGGGAGCAGGGAGACAGTAGTGATAGTGCAGACATCAACAGAAAAATATGCAATATTTTATTAGACAATTCAGACAATTGTCTGCCCATTTGTGGTTTAAAACCTTTTCCCCCTTTTAAAAAAAATCAAATTAAGGTGATTCAGATTCAGATTTTAAAAAAAAACTTTTTGTATTAATATAGTGTTGCTAAATGTTGAATAGGCCTATTTAAGTAATTTTAAGATAAAA
>NW_027508733.1:13607500-13852500 GCF_051911475.1 Siphateles boraxobius | reverse complement strand
CCCAGTAATTACGTTCTGCTGTTCAAGGCCATACTGTAATAGTCAATGACCCTCTCTCCCTTTTCCCTGTATGATGCATTATTATCCTGTACATTCTTTATTCTTTATTCTTTATTTCAAGGATAGCCCCTTGAGATGTACCATCTCATTTTCGAGGGGGTCCTTACAATAATGACAAACAAGACAAGATGATAAAGATTAAATATTAGAGATAATTCCAAACACATAAGTACAAAGACACACACACACACTCACACACACACACACTCACACACACTCCAACAATGCTCCCTGAAACTAGCCCCCCACCCCCTCACCAGCCAATAATGCACAGACTATGCACAGACAAGGTATGAAAAAAAGGAGAAAAAAGATATATATATATATATATACACACACACACACACACATACATACATACATATATATATACATATATACACATACACATACATAAAAAATATAGAATATAAAAAATAATAACAATAATAATAATAATAAAAAATAATAGGTAAATAAATAAATAAATCCCTTTACAAAAAATAGAGATAGACATTTTTACACATAAGCATACTATACATCCCCTTAGAAATACATCTGCTTGCATGCACGAGTAAAGTATACAATCCATATTTGTAAACAAATACACACATATATACATTACACTGGACAGTGAGTAGTATGAGACCTAAAACAGTTCAGAAACACGAGCAAAGTGTTTGAAATTGAGTAATTAAAGATGATTTAAAGATATAAAGAGAAGTGATCGACCTTAGTGAGGAAGGAAGGTTATTCCAATCAGATGGAGCTTTGAATTTGAATGCACGACGACCAATTTCTTTACTGATTCTAGGTGTAACTAGAAACAGTTGGTCCATGTGCCTTAAGTTGTATTGAGAGCTGAAGGGAATTAAAAGGTCTTTCAAATATGACGGGAAATTAAAATATGACGGGAAATTAAAATGAATACATTTAAAAATAAGTGTTAACCAGTGGAGTTGTCTTCTGGTCTTCGGCGTAGGCCAGTTCAATGACTCGTACATTAGACAGTGATGGGTTCTATAAGGACACCTGAGCACAAATCTACAAAGACTATTATATAAAACATTAAGAGGACGGAGATTTGTTCCAGAGGCGTTACCATAGATCACATCAGCATAGTCCAGTATCGGGAATATTAATTGTGTTATAATTCTCTTACGTACTTCTAGTGAGAAGCAGTCAGCAGAACGATAAAGTGATTTCAGACAACCAAATATTTTCTTAGTAATCCAATTAATATGAGATTTAAAGGATAGCTGTGAATCAAGCCAGAGGCCTAGATATTTGAGTTCTTCAATTTTTTCTAATGTTGTTCCATCAGAAAAGCTAATCGACCAGTTACTTGACATCGAGGGATCAGATCGAGTGCAAAACAACATGCTATATGATTTTCTCTTATTCAAAAGAAGCTTGTTCGAGGAAAGCCATCTTTGAACCAAATTGAAATCAGATTGGAGAGAGTACTGAATTTGAGAAATATCAGAACTAGAAAAGTATAATACAGTATCATCTGCATATAAATGAAATTGACAGTCAGAACAGATTTGATATAGATCATTAATAAAGATTGAGAACAAAAGAGGTCCTAAGGATGATCCTTGTGGAACACCTTTATCACTTATCTTAAAATCTGATTGACTTCCCAGAAAGGCGACACATTGACTTCTATTGTGAAGGAATGAATTGAAAAATAATAAAGAATTCAGAGAGAGACCAATAGCATACAATTTATCTAAAAGAAGATAATGATCAACCATATCAAATGCTTTTGAGAGATCAATAAATATAGCACCCGTACGCATATTGCTGTCAGCAGCTGACAGTATATCATTTGTAAATTTTAGAAGAGCTGTGGTGGTTGAATGGCTAGGTCGAAAACCTGATTGGTATGAAGATAGTATATTATGGTCATTAAGATATGTAGTTAATTGATTAAATATTAATTTTTCAAATATTTTTGCTATACTATTGATAATAGAGATTGGTCTATAATTATTAGTGTCTGATGTGTCACCTCCTTTATGAAGAGGAATTATCTGTGGGTATTTCACAAGTTGCAAAAGATAAATTAAAAAAATTTTGAAACAAAAGGAGCTGCCACACCTAAACTGGGTCGATGCAAGACCAGCATAAGTGTAACCAGACCGAGAGCTGCCAATTGTAGAAAAGTGCTGGCTGAATGCCTCTGCAATTAATAAAGGTTCACTCACAGTTTGATTATTTAATCTAATATGCGTAGTAGAGCTTTTTGTGGATTTATTGGTTATATCATTAATTCTCTTCCAAAATTTCTTCGGGTTCTTAAAATCAGTTGATAGGCAGTCTTTATAGTAGTTTGCTTTAGCATTTCTTGTGTTGGTTTTACATTTATTCCTTAACTCCTTATATACATTCCAATCGGTAGAGTCCAATGTATTACGATATTTTTTCCAGGCCTTGTCTCTTTGTTTAAATAAATATATGAGATCTCCCTTGATCCGATCTCCCTTGATCCAGGGTAAATGTCGACCCTTAACCTTAATTGAAATCAAAGGAGCTTGCTTATTGATAATCTCGAAAAACTCGGTATAAAAAAAATTATACATGCAAGAGTCATCTCTAAATATGTTGCACTTTTACAGTAAATGCACAAAGTTCTTAACATGGCTTCTTCCCCATCTTTCTCTTTGCGTTTCAGGTGTGTTTGGGACAGATGCAATGAAAACACTGGAAGTGATAGAGGGAGACTCTGTCACTTTCTCATCACAAAGTGAAATACCAGAACATTGTGTGATTTTATGGAAATGTGGACCTGAAAGTTCTGCTACTCCTATTGTTACGGTCATAAAAAGGTCATATACAGAATATGAGCGATTCAGAGGCAGACTGCAGCTGGACAAAAAGACTGGATCACTCACCATCACAAACACCAGAATCACAGACTCTGAATTGTACACACTGCAGATCATCACCAGCAACAGAGGGGTCATAGAAATAAAATACAGAGTTATTATATATGGTGAGTGCTCTCAAATTACTATCAAGGTCACTGTGGGAATACTTTTAATACTGTAGTTTCAAACTGAAAAATGTAAACTTGTTTTATAAATGAAATTGCATTTTATTAGTTTGAAATGCAGCTTAATATTTTTTTATAGGGCTTTAAACACACTCATACAATCTCAGTACAGAATTTGGATAAAAGCCTTTGGCAAATGTGATAAGCCTCAAGTTGCTGGAAGAAGGATCCACAGAAGTTCTGTCTTGTGTTTATTTATTCTCTCATGTTTCCAGCTCGTCTGCCCATTCCTGTCATCAACAGAGAGTCACAGTGTCCTTCATCCGAGAGATCAACCGATTCAAGATGTGTGTTGGTGTGTTCAGTGATGAATGTGACACACTGGGGCAATGTGACTCTCTCCTGGTACAAAGGAATCAGTGTATTGTCCAGCATCAGTGTGTCTAATCTCAGCATCAGTCTCTCTCTACCTCTGGAGGTGGAATATCAGGATAAAAACACTTACAGCTGTGTGATCAACAATCCCATCAGAAACCAGACCACACATCTGGACATCACGCAACTCTGTCACACATGTGCGGGTACGTCAGTGCTGATTTATTTGCGGAGCTTCGCTTTTTTATTTGCAGGTCTCCAGCGTGAAGTGGGTTTTATAACACTTTTAAAGTGACTATTTGTTGTACATCATCCCATATACAGTTTATTACATGTACAATGTCACAAATAAACTGACTAGTTGAAAATATGTGATTAACATATTATTATGCTCCACAGTAAGTCCACCGTTTATTACAATGACTCACTTAAAGCAGCATTGATATCATCTCTGTCTGACATCTCAGTATTTTTACCTGGACATATTTAATCTTGTCATTTATATTTTGACAATTTTACACATTGATATTCCAGTAAAGAAGTAATTTGTTCATACTTTACAAAAACACTTACATTTGACTCTTTTTGAAAGTATGTAACCCATTATGTTGCTCACTACATTTAGTTTTGTATAAGTATATATAGTTTACATTACAGTATTTCTGAATTGCTAAAACACATTTTTTGAATGTTTCTCTCGCTTTCTCAAAACCTTAAACACAAATAACCAAACTTAAGCTATATTGTCAAAACTTTTGACTTATCTTGCTATATCAAACAATTGCTTCAGAACTATGTTATCTTTACCCAAAACCAAACACTGTTTTCAGATAACACACACATCCAGCTAATGCATAAACGCTACACAGCAGTCATTACACACTACAGAGATAAATGTAAAACACTGCACTGCGGGGCAGAGCAGGGGGAAAATTATATTTATTATGAAGTACTTGCACAATCCTGCACACATAAATGTAGTCAAACAAAACATGCAGCAGATCGATAGCAATGTCTTGGAATCATTCTGCCTCAGCATCCAACCTTGAATCGCTTCCACTCCAATGTTGTCACATGCTGCATCCATTGACTGAATGAGATTTTCCTGTGCATAAGAATTTCTGTCATACCCCTTCCACCTCCATGCAGAAAAAAATTCTTCAATGGGATTAAAGAAGGGTGAGTATGGTGGGAGGCACACATTTATAAAACGTGGGTTATTTTCAAACCACTCACGAATTCTAGGACCACAGTGAAAGTTAACATTGTCCCAGTTTACCACATACATGGGATGCTCTGCCTGCTCATCACCTCTTTGGTCACGTCTCAGTAGTGCTTCCTGTAGAGCATACAGAAACGTTATAAGATGGGCAGTGTTGTAAGGCCCTAAAGTCACATGGCGGTAAATAACCCCGTAGCCTACAATGGCACATTGACCAATAATGTTGCAGCCTCTCCTTCTCTTGGTGAGATTGAAGCCAGCTTCATCCAAGAAGATGCACTCATGAGGCCTCTCCATGGAATCCAGTTGAAACGTTCTCTATAGAGAGTAACGTTTTTGAAGTAACGTAAATGACATAGCATTCCAGGCTTCATGCCTCTGTATACATGTGCTGCATTACATTCAACAGTAAAGATGTACAGTTACTCAATAGTGCTGTATAATCTCTGGACATGATTACTTGTACATATTGATACCGTAGCTCTTTTACCCTTTCAGAATTTCTCTCAAATGGTACTCTGTAGACTTCTTTGAGACTTATCAGGTTGCGTTTCAGGACACGGTCAATTGTGGAGAGACTCACACTGTTGATTCCTTCAATGTTCACGTTGTCTTCCTCAACTCGCTGTTGTATTTCACCCAGACGAATGAGATTTGTTTTGAAGGACCATATTGACAATAATGGCCTCCTGCTGTTGTGAGAACATACCTCTCCTTCCACTGGCATGTGGCAGTCTTTCAATTCTAGCAAATAAAACCTCTTGTTAGAATTGTACAGACAGGCCTAATGCATTGAAATGTCACCAAATATGTACAATACATAAACTACTATTATTTTTACAGTAATACTACTATTATACTGTAATACTGCAATAAAAAGGCCAATTTTTAGAGATATGTTACACTAATTTACTTAGACATTCCACAACTGTACATACTCTACTATAAGTTTGAGGGACCACAAATGAAAGTACACTTACCTGTTCTCTTCTCTGAATGTCCTGACAATGGAGGCCACAAAGAACCTTATATTTGGTTGAACACGTAGTCTTGCTTCCCTCATACTCATTCCATGAACCAGAACATGGTTTATGATTGTTGCTCTAATTTCATTGGAAATGATGGCTCTTGTTCTCTTGAATATAAGATGGGTCTTATATCCTGATTACTGATTAGGTGCAACACATTACTGATTTGAAACAAGTGTGTTCAATTTTGAGTGCTTGTGTGTTACCGATGACAACAGTGTGTTGCTTGTGTTTCACTTTTGGGGGTTGTGTTGTGCCATACTGAGTTGAAGTGCACCAAAATGCTACATGTGTTTTGTGAATGACAATGTGTTTACATCTTTGCACAAAGAGTGATTCCGATTTGCTAGTTGTGTCTAACCACATGAGAAGTGTTTAAAGTTCTGCAAACTGTGTGATTAATCAATAAAGTGGTTTGTACACTTGCAACTTTGGTTTTGCAAATCGATTTTAGTGTTTTAGCAATTCAGAAAAACTGTAAAGTACTGTATGTCAGAGCAATATTTCCCTGTTGTTTAACCATTTTAAACAGGGTTTTGTCTTGACATTTCGTTTTGATAGAGATCAGACCAGATAGAGCAGTTTCAGTCATACTGACTTTAATTACTGTTCTTTTTCTGAATTACAGATAAACGCCAGTATTTTCTTTTTTTACTACTACTGATACCTACTACCATGGCTGTGATATGTCTCTGGAAACAAAGAAAACAGTGTATTAACAGGTATACAAAAAAAAAAAAATGCAACTTGCACAGTCATAAAAGTTCACCCAAAAAAAAAAAATTCAAATATGATTTTCTTACCCTCATATTGTTGCTTTCTTATGTTAAACACAAAAGCTTTTTGGAGCTGCATTTTACATTTCCTTAAGTATAATACTGTGTTTTATTAATGCAACTGTGGGCTATATAATTTCATAACTGCATAACTATAACTCTAAAAAGGTATGTTTACAAGCTAACATTCACCTTTTTGACCCAGTGACCAGACAAAAACTTAATATTACTTTTGCATACGGCAGCAAGAAATGAGTCTGGCGATTCCCCTGTTCCAGACTCATCACATTAGAGCAAACTCAAGACTAGAGAAATCATTTTAATACACCATATAAAGTACTTTGGTTTTGTCAATCCTGTGTAAGTGAGTGGTTCATCAGAATAATCTACAACAGGAATCAGATGTATGCAGAAAAAGAAAAGCTGGCATGTCATGGTGTTTGTTAGATTGTGTTTTTTCTTAACTTTATCACTGGTCTCATGGTTGGCAACCATCTCACAATGGCCGTTATTAAATCAATATATCTGTAACTAACGATTATTTTTTGTAATTGTATAATTATTTGACCGGTTATCATTTTATAATTAGTTGGACGGTTATTTTTTTGATTAATTGGATAAAAGGCCCTTTTTTTGGAGAAAACGCACTATTCCAGCCTGCCCAATGCTGGCCTTCAAACAAACATGTCAGCTGAGTGCTATGAAAACATACATAGTGAATCTACTCTTGCAAAAATTAACTATGGTTTTACTACGAATAAAAAATAATAAAATAAACAGAGTTATTGTAGTTATTCCATTGTAACCATAAATACAGCATGGTTTTGCTTTTTAGTTTAACTTTGGTATTTGTACTACAATAAAACCATGGTTCATTTTCGTAAGGGTGTAAAATGAACGTTTTGTGCTGTGGACGCACACGCATCTGTCAATGCGCCTGACAGAACAAGCCATGTTAAACAAAACATGTAAAACGCCATTGCATCAGCTCGAAGAATTCCCGTTTTCTGGGCAGCGTGGATCACATACCTTTCCCGAAGCAGCAAACACATGTTTCCTTCACTATTCCTTTAGTGCATTTTGTCCATCAGTGTTGTGATTTGACACGACTGGTGAGAGTTTAGTTGTGGATTAGTTTGTTGCAGCCCTAAAAATAACCTAACTGAATGATGAATTTGCAGTTACTACAATATTTGTAGTATAGCTGCATTCATTTGTATATGTGGCTAAATCATTACCATTGCTCTGTTGTGTTTTCTTCTTGAAAGGTGCAGGGTGAAGAGAAGCCGCAATTGTGAACGGGTAAAAAGTAGTACTGGAGATCAGCAGTGGAATGGAGGCCAGCAGTGCCTCATTGGGACCAGTCATTCAGGCACATGACTTAAAGGGATACTTCACCGATTAGCATTAAGCTTTGTATCAGAAGGAACCCGGTAGTACAGCGAGGAATAGTTGTGGATGATGGAGGAACAAGAGGCGGACGGAGTAGCTGCTGCAGCAGCAGAGGAGCAAGACCTACTTGAATTTACATTCATTTATCAACTAAATAATCACGGAGACTCACGATAAAACGGCGTCTTTCCAGTTTCGAGTCAACTAGTAGCAGTTGTATCATTTAGTCCGATACTGCCATCTGTAACTGAAAGGCGTGGCTTGGGAGTGGCCTTGTAGGGCAGCTAAGCAAGTGCATTCTGGGAGTTAAAAAATACAAATAAATTTCTCTGGCTTTTCTCAACTTATTTAAATACACATTCATCTTTCCAGCGGTAAAGTATCCTTTTAAATAGTTGTGGAGGATATTTTTTACACGTTTCTAAATAAAAAATGTTTACACTTACCACGAAAATAGTATTTGTCATTTTTTTCGTATGTTAAGTTGCTCTTGTTACAATCAGAATCAGAATCAGAATCAGAAAGAGCTTTATTGCCAAGTGTGCTTGCACACACAAGGAATTTGTTTTGGTACTGAGGCTTCCAGTGGACATATACAAATACAACAAGAGACATAATACTACAAATTATAAAAATAAAGAATATAAATATAAATATATGAGAATAAAAGTATCACAGTTGGGTTTAGTCAGAATAGAAATTTGAACATAAACAATGACTATAGTCAAAATGTCAAAAATGCCATTTCAAATTAATTGTAAGATATCCCTTCCCCCAATATGTTGCAATGACCATGAGTGAAATTTGTGGAAATGCATTTATGTAGTTCAATGTAATGTAGGCCTATGCATTTAGGCCTAATAGCTCTAATATCATTTGTTTTTGCTCCACGAGTGTTTGTGGACACACAGATCAGCAACTGTTTACCTCTTTTATTCTAGTCTCTCATCCGGAAATTCCCAGTGCTCTCCGAGTTAACTCACAGAAAGTATCAGGTTACAAAGTGTTAAAGGTCCCTTAGTTGTTTGGTTTATAATAACTTAAGTATATTATGACTACACACACACACACACATTATATATATATATATATATATATATATATAACTGTGATTATTCATTCATGTGAGAAATGTTAAAGGTGTCAAAATACATTTTGGGTTGACTGTACATATATATGGAGCACAATGCCCCTGAATGTATTCACAAACATATTCGTGGAATACATTCAGGGGCATTGTACACCTATTTTAAAGATCCCATGAGCAGTTTATCCAGTCAAACAAGGAATTCACTGAATTTATGACATTTTCATTTCATTGTTTATTCGTCATTTTAACATGTGAACCATTGGCTTCTGCCCAAAAGTAGGGGGTATGATGATAATGATGTTTATGATGAACAATTAAGATGCTTGAAATGTTGAAATGAGTATGCAGGCACCTTGTGTTGTACAGTAGCCTATAATGTGTACGTGATCCAATGTAGTGGGCCAGGCCTAAATCTGCGAAAACTAAAAGAGAACTCATTTAACTCATGTAATCCTTCAGCATCTGAAAGAACTCCGAGCTTAATTTGCCTTGTTGTGTTCAGTGAAGAATATGGTGCATTAACAATGTGCATGTACTTTGTACAAAGTCATGTGTGCCAACAGGTTGATGGAGTGTGACAGACATCTAGTGGTCAATGTGAGAAGTTAAAGTGACATGCAAAGGCCAATGTAACCCATACTAGTTTTTCCTCTGCATTTAACCCATCCAAGTTAGTGCACACACATTATTAGGAATGAGTAGTGAACACACACACTGCAAGCCATGGTACCTTGTTGATTAACCCAGATATATCAGATTACAAGGATGAATAGAACTGAAGGGGAACTCCCTGTATTAAAATTCAATAGAAATTTAGAATTAGTTCGATCCTTTAGTTAAAACTTGACTTCTGAGATTGAGAAATTAAGTGAGTGAGATATATACATGCTGTGCTAAAAAAAAAAAAAAAAATCTTAAAAATGCATTATCTTAGTTCACATTTTCAAGGAAAAAACTAAATGTTTCAAAAAGAGAGAGACAGTCTCTACTTGTTTGGAGATTAATGGTCAAGTCTGTTCTCTGCTGTCCTGCTCAGTTCTTCTAGATCTGATGTCATAAACAAGAAAAGCAACAGTAGCCACACCCACCACCGCAGAGACGACCAATCGGATCACAGCTTCAGTGAAACCACAACAGTTGTCAGGGTCTAAGGGAAGACAAGCATAAAAAAAACTTCACAAAGTGACTAAAACAAAAGCTTGGTGGAACTTGCATAAACACCAGAGCACTGACAGTCAGATATCAATTAATCAGAACAATATAGGACATAATTGTGTACTATTCCCAGACACTAACTGACCTGAAGACATCTGACAGAGTTGACTGATGTCCAGATGTGTGGTCTGGTTTCTGATGGGATTGTTGATCACACAGCTGTAAGTGTTGTTATCCTGATATTCCACATCCAGAGGTAGAGAGAGAAGCTGATGACGGGAATGGGAAGAGGAGCTGGAAACACAAGAACAAATATATTATTTTAGGACTACCAATTACTAATAAAATACATTTCTAAAGATTGTTCATAATTTTAAACACATCAAGATTTTCCAGAATAATTGTTAAGATATTAAGACAATGTGTGTTTAAATTAATTGGAAAATGAATGGTTCTACCTATAGATTTACTTAAAGAGTAACATTGAATCTCTTGAGGAAGATCCCTCTGAATCTGTGAATCTGTACTTCCTAAAGTCCAGTGTGTTCAGATCTGATGTTTCTGATGGTCAGAGATCCAGTTTGACTGTCTATCTGGAGTCTGTCTCCAAATCATGTCTCATTACTCTTAAACATATTGATGTTCTGATTGTATATTTATTACATGCCACAGGTGGTATTAATATTAATACCACCTGTGGCATGTAAGGGGTGAAAGCAGAGGGGGGCACACCTGGGACACCAGGTGTTGCCGATGAGCCCTCTGGAGGTGTCCAGGGCCTATCATTGAAACACCAGAGAAGGGGGGTGTCCACCTGATGACCCCAATGAAGCTTAAACCCCCATTCTTATTCCACTAAACCATTACCACAGTGAGGAAATCGCTCCGATGGATGTGCTGTTACCACTCAGACCTAAAACCTGTCACCACTACAGAGAGTAAACCACTCCGATGGATGCATCGTCACCACTCATACCTCAGGTCTTAAACAGGGGATTGTTTCACCTAGACTCAAAAAAATAATTAATTGGATGAACTCAATTAAGTTGTGGGCAGGATTTCCATCCAATAAATATATGTAGCCCCAACTCAAACTGAGTACATCCATTCAACAGAATGTAAATTAGTTAACCTAACTCATTTGTATCAAATAGATGCAAAAGAATGTAAATGAGTGACTTGATTAACTTATTTCTATCAAATACTTATTACTAACCAGACTGACTTTATTTCTGTCAGATGTCTACAAAAGTTTTATTGAAAATTAACAGGGGTTTATAACTATGTTTTCCATTTAAAGTTACCATAACAGTGATTAGTGTTTCCATTAGTTGGGCTCTTAAATCTTGTTATATCTATTGTCTTTTTAGGCTGCTGTGACAGTGTGTTTGTTAAACACATTAGGAGCAGCAAAGTAAGCTAAAGTGAAATGAGATCAGCTGATGATGGTTACCTGTTGATGGTTTTATAATCATTATGAAACAGAATGATTTACTGAGGTTTTTATAATCTAACCATTATCTTTTCACGTTTTCTTTCACAACACATACCTTGTGTTACTGCAGCATGAGATCAAGGAATATTATAACACTAAGTTTGAAGACTTTAACGAACATGAGCACAAAAAGTCTGTTTCTGATGACACACACAGACATCAACAATCAGCGTATGAATCTCAACAATGGTGACAATCAAAAGTACTTTGCTGCAATGCATGCTGGGTACCACCATAGTACAAAACTCCCAGCATGCATTGCAACATTAATAAATTATGCAGCTGAACTGTCCTATAATTTTGTTTGATTCTAAATATTTGCTTTTATTTTTTGCTGTTGTGTTTGTTGTGAATTAGTAGCTTTTCAGTGATGTTCTGAATTAATCTGTTTATCTAAATATTTGTGATTGTCACCATTGTTGAGATTCATACGCTGATTGTTGATGTCTGTGTGTGTCATCAGAAACTGATTTTTTGTGCTCATGTTCGTTAAAGTTTTCAAACTTATTGTTATAATAATGCTTGATCTCATGCTGCAGTAACAAGGTTTGTTGTGAAAAAAACATAATTGTTAGATTAAAATACCTCAGTGAATCAGTCTGGTTCATGATGATTATAAAACCATCAACCATTAACCATCATCAGCTGATCTCATTTCACTTTAGCTTTCTTTGCTGCTCCAAATGTTTTAACAAACACACCGTCACAGCAGCAAAAAAAGACAATAGATATAATAAGAGTTAAGAGCCCAACTAATGGAATCATTGATCACTGTTATGGTGACTTCAAATGGAAAACATAGAGTTAAACCCCTGTTAATTCTCAATAAAACATTTGTAGACGCCTGACAGAAATAAAGTCATTCTGGTTAGTGATAAGTATTTGTTAAAAATAAGCTAGCCTCTCTCGTTTATATTCTTTTGCATCTATTTATTACAAATGAGTTAGGCTAACTGATTTACATTCTGTTGAATGGATGTACTCAGATTGAGTTTGGGCTACATATATTTATTGGATGGAAATCCTGCCCACAACTTAATTGAGTTCATCCAATGAATATTTTTTTTGAGTGGAGCTATTAATAATTTTTTAGTTAAACCAATTAAATATATTTACACATATGATCTTAAATAGATTTATTTAAATAAAGCAAATTAGATTTAAATGTGTCACCTCTAAGAAGGGCTTGAATCATTTTTTTGAGTGTAGTCCTAAATCATAATTTCAGCTGCGAGTCTCACGAGGTCCAAACATCCACCGTATCTGATCATCTTTCAATACTTCAGTAAAACCAGTGTGTAGAGTAACAGAATCTCCCTCAGTCACTGACTTCATTTCATCCGTATCAGTGTCAAACACACACACACCTGAAGAACACACAAATATTATAAGACAGAGACATAATATAATCTCATTTCCTGGAGTTTAGTCCTGCACTTCTAAAAGGTAAAACATGCATTTTATTGCATTAGTGTTTAAATAAATGCTCCACATTTGCTGATTAAAAGTGTTAAGAGTTTCTCACCGCTCAGAACAAACAGGATCAGAACACACAGATGAGAAGACATCGTGACAGACACAAACGTCCAGCCGAGAGACACTTCACACACAGAAGAGCAACTTATGATTAAAGTGTGCAGTTATTTCATAATTATAGATTACTAAATCAAAAGCCAACTGGTCTCACTCTCCAGACGAAGTTCAATATTCTTCATCATCGTCTTAATTCAGAAACTCTCACTGTGTATCTGTCACGATATTTGTGTTTTTTAATTATTATTTCTTTCTATGTATGGAATATTGCACAACTGTTTCCTTTACGGCTCAGGCGTTTCCACAGCATTCAAGGCACCATATAGACAGTTACAGGTAAAACTATTGTCATAAAGAAAACACTAGCCCCCAGTTTCACAGACTAGGCTTGAGTCTAGTCTCAGACTAAAATGTACTGTCTGTCTCACAATTATTTATTTAAACGTAGGCCTATTCAAATTTTCCTGCAAATTAAACTTTGAATTAGTGTTTTATGTTAAATGTTCAGAATTTAGTCTATTTACACATTTTTCAAATGATCACGCATAATATTGTAACAAAGTGAAGCTCTTGACAACATTTTGAGGTTCACAGCATCAAAATCATTAGCGGGTGATCTATAAATGTTCTACAATTTAAATAATATTTTGCAGTTTTTCTGCATCATGAGGATTAGTTTTACATTGTGCAAATACAAATGTGATTTTTAATAGTATGAGAATGAGTTCTCATTGGCTGTGAGAACAGAAAATGACATTTATATACAAAATGTAGTTGTCCCACAGTATTGCAGTCATTTCCACCACAATGCTGTAATGTCCCTGTTAAAAGTTTTTTTTGAAAGATTGTTTGGGTAGTTACTTACTATGGAGATGAACAAAGACATTACAGCACATTTCTGACATTGAGGAGATTTTGAATTTCTTCACCAACTTGGTGAAGAAAACTCAAGGTAAATATTGCTTGAAATGAAAATATATTTATTGTATGTCATTTCCAAAACATGGCGTAACATCAATTGAGTTTGTAAATAAATAGATTTTTGAACATAAATAGATGTAAATAGATGTATTTTGCATGCATGCAATGCTAGCTACCAATTCATAGCTAATCTGTAATGCTAGCTTGGATTTTTTTACAAAATACTGCAGGATTGTCATTTCCACCACCGTCATTTCCAACACATTCCTTCTTGGGTGGAAATGACAAAGGTGAGGTGGAAATGACATTTATGGTTACAAGGTGCAATTCATAGATTGTGTGGCTACATATTAGGGCTGCACGATGTGTCGTTTTAGCATCGATATCGCGATGTGCGCATCCACGATAGTCACATCGCAGGATGTTGCGATGTAGGCCTAAGTCGTACAGTAGTTGATCCGTGATTCATGATCTGTACGGGCCAGCAGCTCCGGATTAATTGCAAAGTTTAACCATCATATAGTGAAAGTTTATCATTTGCATGTGTTTTTAAGTCCTGTCAGTTTAAACATCAAGCGTAAGAAGACTGGAACTTGCGCGTTGTTTTCTGTGAGCCGGGCAGATCAGTGGTCTTTCTCTTATTTCTGAGCTTGAACGAACACGAGAATTCAAAATAAAGTCAGAATGCCCTTCCTCCATTGAACAATTTTTGGCGACCGCCAAAGCGTATTTTTGTCCCGCCAAAGCCTTATTTGACCGGTGAGTGATAGATGACTGACTGCTGCGCAAAACTGAGAGAACGAGCAGAGAGAGAGAGCCCCGGTCGCGCGCGCACTCTCACCGTTTTCAAACTGTCTTGCTCTCTCACCCTCCCTCGCGCATATTAATGAATTGAGTTGACTGAATATCTTTGAGAATACACAATGGTAAAAGGTCGGAAGACCGAAGTTTCAGGTGAAGCATTCGGATATATTTTTTTCCTGAACTACCGCTGGTTGTGAATTGTGCTAAAAAAAATATTCTCTGAAAAGCGTTCCACACATTCAGATAAACCACACTTTCAATAAACAAAACAAAAAAAATCTATCCAGTGATGAAATGTTTTCTGTGTTGAGACCAATCTTGTGCGATGTCCTAACTGCCGGGATAATCACACAACGTGTGCCGTGGTCCGTTAATGACACCTCCAATTCGCGAACTAATGATTCATTTGAACCGATTCACTTTAATGAATGGTTAAAACAACTTATCTGTCCAACACTGAACTCACGAGATATAACAAATCGGAAACACTTTACAATAAGGTTCCATTTATTAAACTTTAGTTAACTACATTAGTTAATAGAATCTATGCAGATTTACTCCTTTACAAAATCACCCCAGTCATTCAGATGATTCATTCTTTCCAAAGAAAGCTATTTAAGTCATTGGGTGAAATTGTTTTCATATCGCAATATATATCGCAGAAAAATAAAATATCGCAATGTAATTTTTTCCCAATATCGTGCAGCCCTACTACATATGTATATTTTATTTATTGAAATGTACAATGCTAATGTATTTATTCAAATATATATTTGTTTTTCTACATGGACGTCCATTCATTGTCATTTCCACAACACCCAGTCATTTCCACCACCTCATAACTTTTTTAAAAATATTTACAAAATTCTAATCACTCATTAAAAACTTCTGCATAGTTTATGAGATAATGGTCCACTTAATGTAATAACACAAGTAGTTATTTTTCTGAAATGTATCTAACCAATCCAATATTATATTTCAGGTTGTGGTGGATGTACGCTTTGTGTTTGGGCCTCTTGACAATTAATTTACTTAATCCACAAATCTATAATTGCAATATAGGTATAAACTGGTAAAACTATGTGTGAAAGTGGTCTTACACTGTTAAGAAATTATGTATAACATAATATTTTTAAATAATAATCAAATATTTACATGTGATGGAAATGACATTTGTTCCGTGCGGATCGGAAAATATGTCAAAAAACACCAATTTGTCTTATAATGTAAGTGCGTTCTCTTATGGATTATTAAACTAGACTAGTTATATTTAACTGTTAGACCGTGACAATTTTGATTTGAACACTTTTTTCCCCCTCAAGTTCACAAGGCCAAAAGTGCCTGTAGTTGAAGAACCACCCTTCTGTTCAGACAAGTCACATTTCAGTGTCCCAGAGACTTTAGGTTAATACTAAAACTAAAAACATTTTTTTTAAAAACATTTTTTGGCAAACATTTAAATACTTAAAATATAATAAACAAATTAAATCTTATTTGTTTAAACATATTTTATTTAATCTAGTTGCCAAAGAAAAGTTTAGAATTTTAATTTAAATTGATAAATAAATAATCAAAATAATTAAACTAAAATACTAAAATAATTAAAACTAAAACCAAAATATAAATGAATAAAAACTATATAGACATTAAAAACAAAAAAAAGGTCTACTAAAACTTTCAGTAAAATTAAAATGAAAACGCAAATGATAAAAATAAAAATTAATTCTAAATATTAGTAAAAACTATGATAAGTGATACTAAAGTAACATGCATGAGCGATGAAAGCCAGTGTAGAAGATATTACAAAAATATTATATATTATATTATATTATCTGATCTTATAAATAATATTTCTATATATTTTATATATTTACAAACTTTTATGTTAGATGATTTATCAATTTGAGAGCAATAACTATTATATGTATTAAATTATATTATATTATAAATAATATTTCTATATATTTTATATATTTACAAACTTTTACTTTAGATGATTAATCAATTTGAAAGCAATAATTATATTATATTAATTCTATTCTATTCTATTCTATTCTCTATACTCCCTGTTTTTGTTAAATTTTTTTAAATATTATTTGTCAACTAACATTAAATACATATATTTTGATTGATAAATAAAATAATAACATAACATAATATAGAATATAAAATACATATAAACTATATTTCAATTATTTTAATTTAATTTATATAATAATTTAATAATAATTTTAAAATAAATTAATCAATTTTTACGTGTAAAATACTTAATGGATTCAGATTTCAAGCACCACAATTCTCAGTCTTAAGCCTTATATACATGGAAAAGCGCCAATCTATTTAATTCATGACTCTTGCTTTCTCTTTATGTGGGTGTAACAGACTCCATTCCAGCAGTCACTATCCGTTGTGTTCCGCTCCGTGTTTTGGGCCTCGCCGCTGCTCTACCCCAGCTGACTGGCAGTACTTGTTTACTGGTGGAGGTACCTCATTCCTAGAAGTGTGGGATTGATTCCATGGATGAAATGCATGGACGTTTTTCATGCTTGATCTACTGAAAGCAGACATACATCCGAAACATCGTTCAAAATGATTTTTGTTCATTTATTTTTCACTAGAGGGCAAGATCATGTTATTTAATAGTGATTTAACCCGTGCTGCGTAGGCAACAACTATTTAAATTGAACATTATTTTTTAACTGAAGCACGGTGGACCCCTGGGTCCCCTTCTTGGGGGGTCTAATTTAAGTTGTCGCTGGGATTGGAGACTTTATTAGCCTCGATAAGCTAATTAACGTTTTATTTTATTTTATTTTATTTTATTTTGTTGTTGTTGTTTTGAACACGCCAAAGGTGGATTTAATTTTCCAAGAAAACTAAAACGTGTCTCGAGACATAATGCGGCTGGACACATCTGTGGTTGTTTTGGTCACTTTCGCCTACATCGGGTGCCTCTGCGGATCGCTACATGGAGAAAGTGAGTAGTAGGCTTTAATTCAAAAAGTATTGTAGTAAATGTAAATGTAGATATGTTGTTCTGCTATGTGTGTACTAGTTTACAACTGAGGAGGGGACTTGTGGAATTCACTCATGTAGACTTCGGGCTGCTCTGACGGTATGGAGTTAATATTGTGCCATGATTAAACAAACAAATCCAGCATTTTGCAAACAAACTCGATCTGCTTTGCAAAGGAAAACTCGACTCGCAAACAAACTCGATCTGCTTTGCAAAGAAAAACTCGACTCGCAAACGAACACAAAGCAATGTGCAAGTAGCCAACAAAGGTCAATTTGAGCGAAAATGCTGTGGAGTAACAAATATGTATTGTGTTCTGCAAATATAAATAAATGAGCCTAGATAATATTTCACAAATAAATACAAACCATCCTACAAATTGCATGTAACCTTTGAACAAATACCAAATCTAGTGCATACAAATGCATATCTGTCTGTTATGATTGTGGCTTTTTATGAGATCTCTCAGCTCAATTTTCTCACAAATGCAGTTGAGCAACTTCCTCTTCTAAAACAGTAGATGGCGCTAAGATAGGGGATTAATTTAGTGCTAGTCTCTTAGGAGAAGCACTGGTTTGAAACGCGCTTGCCTTTGCCTACAGCTGAGGAAAATGAGCGTGCTTGCTTTCTATGACTGTAAAGTATTTTAGCTGGTGACCTGTATATACTGCAGATCTTATATTTCATGTACGACAGCAATAAAGTTTTGCTCAACTGTTCTGCTGTTTCGGAGTTGTTGTCGATTAGCTCCATCTGTTTCAGCGCTTAAATGAAGTTTGTCATTATTTCGTCGCATATTACCCAGTAAGCATTACTAGTAGGGTTGCAAAGGGGCGGAAAATTTCCAGTAAATTTCCGGAAAGTTTCGGGTAAATTTCTATGGGAAGTTAAGCTGGGGAATTTTGGAAATATTCATGTATGTTTATAAAAAATAAACATGTATTTCGGGAAAAACTGATGAATTCACGCGCTGTAATAACTTAAATCCAACAGACAGGAATCTCTGAACTGCGGCCCAAACACGGCGCCCATCTCACGTTACAGATCAAGATAACTTATAAAGGTTTTTTAAACTACAAAACAAACTCACTTAGTGACATGATAGTTTATGACATGGTAAGCAAGTTTGTTAATATTTAGAAATAAAAGTGCTAAATCTGTCATACAGCGCTATTTTGGCTGTGGTGAATCACGTGCCAAGCATGACGCGTCACCATGGAAACCATGGGGGGGGGGGGGACATCGTGATGTCTGTCAGCCATAACGATGGACGATGATATCGTCCATCGGCCCAACCCTAGTAAGAATACTAATGCAATGGCATGAACAGATACATAAATATGGCATTTATATTGGCATGGATATTCAAGTGTATTTGAATGGCATCTGTTTGTTTTAGTCAAGATTATGCTAAAATATACTTTCCTCAACTATATTTAAGTTCCCTAAGAAGAGCCAACCCTCAACTTTGAAAATTCCCACTTTATTCCCGTTTATTCCCATAAATTCCTGTTAATTCCTTTAAATTCCCATTAATTCCCATGGAAAGTTTCCATATTTGAAAATTCCCAGAAATTTGCAACCCTAATTACTAGACCCGCTGCAGCTTCTTTTCGCCATCTAAAAAGCCCCTGTTCATTCCCAGAGCGTGGCGTAAACAGGCAGCAACTTAAAACCTGACGTCACTGCGGTGATACCTATAAATCAGGGTCCTAAATGACGGCTAGGTGTCCGCTTTCAGTCAGGCTGAGGCAGGACGCTTCCCTCTCTCCATATGGATGAAGAGCAGTTTTAGTTGTTTAGCGAACAAGAAAAGGGGAAGTTTGGAAAGTGTGTGAACAGAAAAGCGCACAAGGTCTCATGCTACACAAACAAGCTCCATATCTGTTTACAGCCGACCTTGGAAATGTTGACCAACACAATAAAATGTAACCTTGTCCTCATTCAGAGCTAAGCGCTTCCAGGGCTCCAGACTAACATTTGAGACCAGCACTAAGTTAAGTTCTACAGATGGTGGTGCCAGCACCTGATTTGTTAGCGCTTTATTGGGATTTTTAACCATAAAGGTATTTTAATAAATTGTTTTGCATTAATTATAAGTGCAGTTACTAATAATATTACGTTTATTTCTTGGATATGCACATTTGACAGTAAAGCATTAAGCTTGAGTTAAAGGTGCAGTATGTAAGAATGACAACTAGTGGTCGAAATAGGAACTGCAGTCGAATTCAAAATATCGGAGATGGTCATTTCTCCCGCCACCTGCTCCTCAAACTGGACGCTCACACTGGTTGCCAGTTTGAGCACACGCAACAGGAACGAGCACAATGGACAATGAAAATTGGATTGAATATATCACAGACCAAAACAATAACAAACATTCCAGCCTGGAAATGCCCATTTCAAAGTAAAATAACTGGCTGTAGAAGTGTTTTTCAGATAAACGAGTGTGAACTTAGCATGTTTCCTCAATATATGCAAACATATTATGGTATTTTTATGCCTTAGTAGAGTATGAAGAAAGTTTGATTGTCATACTTCAACACAAAAAAGTGTCAAGCTTTGACAAAAATTGATTTCTTGATTTCATATTGTATAATAGTGATTATATATCTGCAAACAAGTGTTAGTTATTCTACATATTGAAATTTTAAGTTTTACAGATGGGGACAATCTATGAAGGATGAACAAATATTTTTTGTCATCACATTAAAAATAACATTTAAATTTGATCATATTATTTAGAGCTTTAAAGGGCTGGAAAAAGCCCTTGAAAAGTGCTTGAATCTCACTCTCAAAAGGTAGTACGAACCCTGAAATGAATAATGTAAAAACATTTGACTATTTCTGCCACCATACCATGGTTACAGTTAGTTACTAAATTAAATCCATGGTGAATGTTGGTGATTTGTGGATTGGAAAGCCTTCTATAACGTGTTCGTTCATGGGACAATGCTTCTCCTGGTCTCTCCATGTTAGCGCTATTTAATCTAATATTGTTATATCAGAGAATTCAGCGCCAAGTTTAAATGCTTCTCACTAGATCTTGCAGCGATGTTATTAATACTGTGGCGAATTCAAACGCTTTAATAATAACATCAGTTTGAATTGAATATAAAACACAGATGTATAAAACAGATTATTTAAGGGAAATCAGGTTTGCACAATTACTCGTTGATCTCATGAAAATATATTCAAACACATTTAGAGGCCATATTATACCTCATAATGGAACATCTAGGAATTCTTTTAATTTCAATTATATTTTTAGGCCTATTTTTAGGATTGTTTTCATGAAAATTAAGCAAATTTTCCATGCCAATTCTCATTACCTCAATGTGAATGATTCTCATTATCTTGCAAAACAACTTGTATATTATATCAAATTTTAAATATTGTTGACATAATGTTACTATTTGTTTTACTGTTTATAATATATATTATTTTCAACTTCAAACAAACCATTTTATTTTCTTTTTTTTTTTTTGGAGTATAATATGACTTGGAGATATTTCTTTATGTTGGTGAAATTCACCTCAAAAGTTAGCATTTTCTATTTATACTTTACTCTGAAGGAAACACCTGAATCTTGAAAAGTTTGCGTTTTGCTTGCTGAATTTGGAGACTGACAACACGCTGACAGACAGGACAGACCAGCTTACTTTTTGGTTACTTTTAATATTAAACATATTAATTAATTCAAATTAGGTCATTTTTAAAAGAAATTTAAACAATAAATACCGTTTTGTGGCTCTTTAATGTGTCTGACAGATCGCTGTAGAGCATCAGTTAAAGCTGCTCGTGAACCGATCATCTCTTCCTTCTAGTTCATTTATAGAATCAAATAAACATGAAATGAACATAAGAAGGAATGTTGTTTCAACTGCGGAAAGGCATCAGTAGCCTACACTCCGTTTTTCAAGGTCAAATCCTCCCATGTTAATCTGCTAACTCTCCTGACTGCTTTGTCGGACAAAATGGCGGATGGCGAAGTATGATTGGTCAGATCACCTGTCAATCAAGCTCCCTGCGAAGGGTCAATTGGGAATTATTTAAATGAGGAATATTGTGACGTGTACATTCATTGTACAAGAATTGAGGCGTTTCAGGGAGTTCAGAAACAGTGTGCACTTCTAGAGAATAACTCTCTCAGGAGTGACTTTGTGCTTTGTAACTTTGCAGACTTTTTTTATGCTCAAACTGCAACATTACACACTAAATAAAGTTGAAAATGTAAGAAGCTTAAGACCGCTTTAATAGAAACTACATCAACACTGGACTCTACAAGTGGCTTTGTTGTTTTTAAAATGCTCAGTGAATCACAGTTATCTCTAATTGCGGCAATATAAAAATTGCCACAGACATGACGTATAATGTTGGCATTTTGCCAATTGCGTCCAAATAAACACTTTCACATGCTAATAACTTGTTTTTTCTGTTGTCGCAGTTTGCCCCAGCACGGACATCCGCAACAACGCGATCAACCTGCGCGTCCTCGAGAACTGCACGGTGATCGAGGGCCACCTGAATATCCTGCTCATCGGATTCAAGACCAGATGGGAGGACTTCCGGGGCTTGAGTTTCCCAAAGCTAGTCGTGGTTACGGACTACCTGCTCCTCTTCCGCGTCTACGGCCTGGAGAGTCTCGGCGACCTCTTCCCGAACCTCACCGTCATTCGTGGCAACAACCTCTTCATGAACTATGCCCTGGTCTTGTTCGAAATGTTCCAGCTGAAGGAGATCGGCTTCCACAGCTTGACCAAAATCACGCGCGGGGCGGTACGCATCGAGAAGAACCCCGACCTCTGTTATTTGTCCACTCTCGACTGGTCCAAGATCTCGGACTTGATGGAGGACAACTACATCGTGGCAAACAAGGATGACCAGGAGTGCGGAGACATTTGCCCGGGTACCATCAAGGGAACGATAACCTGCAAACAGACCACCATCAACGGGAATTTCAGCGAGCGTTGCTGGAACCAAAACCATTGCCAGAGAAGTAAGTTGCCTCTCAATGCTGCTTTTTTTAGCATTACATTGTCCACAATTGATATTTACCCTGAAAAGGAGGCATTTGTGCAATATTTCTTTGGAAACAATATACATGTTTTACTTAAAATGAACCAGAAGTCTATGTTGGGCTCTTGGAATCACCATAGATGCTTTTACTTGGTCTTTCCAGTTACTGAAACTTGAAACTGTCACTTGTGGACTGATGTAATTAGTGCTGAAATATGTTATGTAAGTTGTTTGCCTGCTCTCCGAGGCCATAGGAGCTAGAGCTTTATGATATTTCGAATATCCACAATATATTTGCAATGGTTTTTCTGGCGATTATAAATTTAAGCAACAATTGTGAATGTTGCTGTTGTATTGTGTTTGGTAAAAAATAATGTTCCTCTGGTAAAAAAATAAAAAAATTCTGCCATTTCAGATTCACAGCAAGTATTAAGACATACAGGTCCTTCTCAAAAAATTAGCATATTGTGATAAAGTTCATTATTTTCCATAATGTAATGATAAAAATTAAACTTTCATATATTTTAGATTCATTGCACACCAACTGAAATATTTCAGGTCTTTTATTGTTTTAATACTGATGATTTTGGCATACAGCTCATGAAAACCCCAAATTCTCAAAAAATTAGCATATTTCATCTAACCAATAAAAGAAGTGTTTTTAATACAAAAAAAAAGTCAACCTTCAAATAATTATCTTCAGTTATGCACTCAATACTTGGTTGGGAATCCTTTTGCAGAAATGACTGCTTCAATGTGGCGTGGCATGGAGGCAATCAGCCTGTGGCACTGCTGAGGTGTTATGGAGGCCCAGGATGCTTCGATAGCAGCCTTAAGCTCATCCAGAGTGTTGGGTCTTGCGTCTCTCAACTTTCTCTTCACAATATCCCACAGATTCTCTATGGGGTTCAGGTCAGGAGAGTTGGCAGGCCAACCAGTGGTTTTGGCACTGTGAGCAGGTGCCAGGTTGTGCTAAAAAAAATGAAATCAGATGGAAGCATGAAGTGCTCCAAAATCTCCTGATAGCTAGCTGCATTGACCCTGCCCTTGATAAAACACAGTGGACCAACACCAGCAGCTGACATGGCACCCCAGACCAGCGTTTCCCAAACGGGGTGCCGCGGCACCCTGGGGTGCCTTCTGGCGAGAGCAGGGGTGCCGTGTAAAAACTCCATTAAACATTTTTAAATTGCTAAAATGTGTAAAAAAAAATTTAATTAATGTATCATCAATCTCGCATCGTCGGAAGCGTCTAATAACAACAAATAATGCACACAAATTTATAATAAAAAATGCAAATCATAAGTTTTCTGCGTTCGTTGAATTGCGGGGGTTCCGCATGATTTCATTCTCGTGCTTCATTCCCAGCGTCCACACATAAAGCTGCCTCTTTTTCATGGCTTGTTGCGCTTACGGTCAAATACACACGAAACATTGTCACAACGTCCGTCTTGCCGCATATTCACAAACACATCGGTTATGTCCGTGCTGCTGTCAACGGTAACGCGTGCGATTAATGTTTTTCAGTTTTACGCGTTAAAAAATATTTAAACACAATTAACGCAGCATCCGTTTTTTCTGTCATCCTTTGGCTAGCCTTACATTATATAATCAAGTTCTTATTCATGCAAATGCTTTTAAACCATGCAACCGCGAAAAGACAAAAGAGAACGCGCTGTCTGTGAATGTCCTGCTGACACAGGACGACGCGCATCGCGTGCCAGAATCGACTTCTCTTTCGTGCTTGAACGAATAATAACACACAGTTATGCCAAAATTTCAGTTTTGTTGAGTATCGTCATGAGAGCAGTCTTAAATTAGTTAAAATCTTAAATTAGAGTTGTGAGAAGATGGGACGCGTGTGAGATAAACAAGTGTAGCAGTGACAACAGAATCAAAGAACAGGTAAAAGAGAAAATTACTCACTGCTCTTGACTAAAGAACGCTTGTAGCTTTAATAAGGATTCATCTATATTTTATTTATCATTTATGCAGTGAAGACTGTAAAGTGTTTGATAACTTTATTCAATTTCTGTGTATTTCCTGACATCAGTGGCAGTATTGGTATCAGTGATACTGGGCTTCATTCATAAAAAAGATGCCATTAAACAATTATTTAAAATATACTGTCTATATGTTGTTTATACATTAATTTGGAGATTAACTGTGAAATTATTACATTATAAAATATATTAAAAACAAGCTATCTTGTGCAATTATAACAAAATTATCCCAATATAAAAACACAAATAGGCCTACACTGAGTGAGCAAACATTTAGGTGAGATTTGCAATGGTAATTGAGCAATGTTTTACTGAATTATGAATAAAAGCCTTAATTAAATATGTCATCATGTAAAGTGATCTCTGCAGAAGAAATTAATGATTTCCTAGACTTTAAATGGATGGACAAAAAAATTGATAATATTAAAAAATATCTATATGGCAGTAGGCCTATATACGGCAGTTATTCCCTGTGGTATTGAAAATCAATACATTTCAAGGTATAGTATCAAAGTAGTATCGTGACAACACTAGTGTAGGGTGCCACAAATTTTTTAAAATTTTCAAACGGTGCCTCGACTGAAAAAAGTTTGGGAAACACTGCCCCAGACCATCACTGACTGTGGGTACTTGACACTGGACTTCAGGCATTTTGGCATTTCCTTCTCCCCAGTCTTCCTCCAGACTCTGGCACCTTGATGTCCGAATGACATGCAAAATTTGCTTTCATCCGAAAAAAGTACTTTGGACCACTGAGCAACAGTCCAGGTCAGGCGCTTCTGCCGCTGTTTCTGGTTCAAAAGTGGCTTGACCTGGGGAATGCGGCACCTGTAGCCCATTTCCTGCACATGCCTGTGCACGGTGGCTCTGGATGTTTCTACTCCAGACTCAGTCCACTGCTTCCGCAGGTCCCCCAAGGTCTGGAATCGGTCCTTCTCCACAATCTTCCTCAGGGTCCGGTCACCTCTTCTCGTTGTGCAGCGTTTTTTGCCACACTTTTTCCTTCCCACAGACTTCCCACTGAGGTGCCTTGATACAGCACTCTGGGAACAGCCTATTTGTTCAGAAATTTCTTTCTGTGTCTTACCCTCTTGCTTGAGGGTGTCAATGATGGCCTTCTGGACAGCAGTCAGGTCGGCAGTCTTACCCATGATTGCGGTTTTGAGTAATGAAACAGGCTGGGAGTTTTTAAAAGCCTCAGGAATCTTTTGCAGGTGTTTAGAGTTAATTAGTTGATTCAGATGATTAGATTAATAGCTCGTTTAGAGACCCTTTTCATGATATGCTAATTTTTTGAGATTTCATGAGCTGTATGCCAAAATCATCAGTATTAAAACAATAAAAGACCTGAAATATTTCAGTTGGTGTGCAATTAATCTAAAATATATGAAAGTTTAATTTTTATCATTATATTATGGAAAATAATGAACTTTATCACAATATGCTAATTTTTTGAGAAGGACCTGTATGTTGTCTGAAAAATATGCTGGAGAATATTTCTGTAGTAAAAATTAGGGCTGGGCATTGACACTAATTTCACGATTCGATTCACAAACTAGTGATTTGATTTGATATGGATTAATTAGGATTAATATGGACAATTATGTTCATACTTATTTTTTAATATAAACATTTAAATTGTGGTTGCCAAAAACACAACAGATTTATTCCAAAATAGGCCTATACATAATATTGAAGAACAGGTTAAGTAAAAATACAATTGAGCAAAATGCTGCTCTTAAGAGCTAATTTTTCTAGCTGACTAAAGAGTTTGTGGTCACTAAACGGTAAATGTAACATTACGTGTCATTTTTTACAAGCTGTTTTATTGACGTCTTTCCGCTGTTGAAACACTGAGCAATTACATGTGACATTATACGGATTTTGGCAAGTTGTACTGTACTTGTACTCTTTCAACGCCTGATGATGGAGCTGAGAACTCGTGAAGAGCTTATATGTGTAAAGGTGTCAAAACAGCAGCAGGAATCCCTTTGTCACACATACAAACCAAGATCAAAAAGATGCTGTTCTAATGCCTGTACGGATCTGTGATGGGCAACATCGTGACTTGAGGACTCAGTCCTTTTTAGGGTTGCATCTTGTGACATCATGTCCTGTTTTTGGTGCGTTTACATGTCTTTGGTCCATGTTGCGTTCATATTTGATTCGAACCGCACCAGAGTTTGTTTGGAAGCTGACCGAGACCCATCTTTTCTCTGTCCACTTTTTCCAACCAAACATGCCAAGTGGGAACACACCCTAAAAGATAGATTCTTGGGATTTAAAAATCGATATCGGTTCATTAAAATGAGAATCGATTAAAATCGAGAAATCAATATTTTTCTAGTTTTTTTTTTTTAAAACCAGTTCTAGTAAACATAGGTCTTGGGTGACAGCTTGGCTGATTTACAAGTTAAAGCTCCAATAGCAAAGATGAACCGTGTGTATGTGAGCGAGATGGCGCTTGTGTTTGGCTGGATGAAGCCAGTCTGGTACATTGAAGGACAGTCTGTGCCAATATAAAACTTGTCCGCCGGTTCAGCGTGTACCGCACCTGCTCGCTATTCACCTCACACCCCTCTCAACCTGATTCAGCTCAAGTACCTTGTTTAGTTCAACCTCTTTTTGGAGGGAAATGATATGTAAGGGCTCGATGAGTCCGTTCAGCCTTAAATGCGTTCAGTAACAGAAGCACGTGCTCTTATGCTACGTTCACACCGGACGTGAATAGCGCGTCAAATTCGCGTCTACCGCGTCTAGTTTGACGCTTGACCACTTTGTGTTAATTCGCGCGTCAAGAGTGAAACTGACGCGGGTAAAAACAAAAGTTTGAAGCGAAATATGCGTGTCACGCGTGTCAGAGGCGAAAGTTTCGAACCCCGTTGGCGGCCATCTTTTTACAAGATGTCTGTTGTTGATGGGTCATTTATCGAGAGAGTAACCGCTCTGTATTTGCTCTGGAAAGCAGAACAGCAGCGTAGGGATCATCATCGCCGTATTTGGGTCCACCAGACCCTTCGGAGGCGAACCCAGTTCGGCGAGTTTCACCATTTGCTCCAGGAGCTGCGCCTGGATGATGGCCGCTTTCATCAGTACTTCCGCCTGTCCCGCGCCCAGTTCAATGACCTGCTGTCCCGCATTGGAGCGAGGATCACCCTCGCCCTCACCCACCTAATCTGTAATTTATTTTTGTTTTGATGATAAATGGAGCCAGGCTACTACAAAAGTGATTAAACTGTCCTGTGTTTTTTTCCCCTCACACTGTCCAGACACGAACTATGTTCTTGCACTAAAGTATGTTGGTTCTCTTTACATTAGAATAATAATAATGTTTCATATAATCTAGATAAGATATGGAATAAATAGCATACAAAATTAATGTCTCGTATATTAAAATCAAGTTTTTATGTCGTCCCCTTGGAATTATAAGGTTCTATCTGCGTTCTGAGCAGTTTTGAGATATTGAGCTTTAAAGTTTTTGCATTCCATTTGACTGTGTAGAAATAACATTTTTATTTTCTAAATAAAAACTTCCAAAATGTACACAACTTAAAAAACAACATCACATAATGTAAAGAAGTGGTCACAGAATAAGAATATGTGAATAACTCAATTTTGACAAAAATGTCAG
Organism: Siphateles boraxobius; assembly: GCF_051911475.1. NCBI lineage: Eukaryota > Metazoa > Chordata > Actinopteri > Cypriniformes > Leuciscidae > Siphateles > Siphateles boraxobius. Next base: position 13,824,000 of record NW_027508733.1, on the reverse strand, counting down.
ATAGAACCTTATAATTCCAAGGGGACGATGTGGCAAAATATTTACTTCACCACGTGACAGCAGCAAGCTGGCTCCTGATTGGTTAACGCGGCGCGAATTTGATGCAGAAGTTCAGATTTTTCAACTCGGGCGGTTGACGCGAATTCGCGTCAAAAGCGTGAATGCACAAAAAGCACTAAATAAATCATTTGCGCGTAACGCGCCAGACGCTCAATTCGCGCTATTCGCACCATTCGCGTGAACTTGACGCGCGAATTCGCGTCTACCGCGCCGCGCTCTACGCCTCATTCGCGCCACAGGATTTTTTTACGCCGTAACGCGTCTTTGCATTGACTTAACATTGAAATCACTCGCGCCTGACGCGCTATTCGCGTCCGGTGTGAACGCAGCATTACGTTGGAAAATCGAGGAGCGCATTAAAAACTTAAGGGGTGAAATAAAAATTCATCAAATAATGATAATTCATCAAATAATTGATAAATTATTTGAATTTATTAGAATACCAAAGTACACTAGGTTTTTTAATATTTCTGCTTCAACTGTATTTAATAATTATGTATATATTTATTTATTTTAATTATTTAACTGTAATTAACATATTATTGTGTCGATACTAGTTAAAATCTGCTAATATGTGTTAAATAGTTCTTTTTTTTTTGTTACAGGGCAGCTTAGACAGAAACTACAAGAGTTTGTTATTAAATATACAAATTAAATCCCAGATGTGTAACCAAATTATCAATAATGAAATCAAAACAAAAAAAAACTTTTAATTATGATCAAGTCCAGAATACACCAGGACTGTGTGTTCATGGTCGTGCAGTTGAAATGTTGACTACAAACACAGAGGTTTTTTTACATTTTCCGTCGTCGTGGCATTCGTATTTACGAAAGTTTGCCAAGAAATATTTCCTACTAAAGCAAGGCTGTATTTGACTCTGGTCAAGCGTATCCATAGCAGACTGGTGGGAGTGGCCTTGGACGGCAACATGCCCAGTGCATTGTGGGAAGGGAAGCCCATAAACAAAAGAACAGGGTGTGTGGTTCGTTTTAAAAGGAAACATAATAGCTTGCTGGAATTGATGTGATCATGTTTATGTTTAATCAATGAATTAACACAAGGGAAGACTGGCTAGCCGCGAATAACAGTGACTGGTTGGTTTAAAAGTGTGTACTATATAGTGTATATATATATATATATATATATATATATATATATAGTGATATCACAACAGCATTCGTATGGATGAAGTCAGGTTCTTTAATAAGACCAGCGGTGCTCGGCCCAAATAAAGGTTCACGTTGGTAACTGGGAGGTGTCCCGTGCTCTTCAAAGGGATGCATGCATGAAGCAACCCACTTTTTGTCATGTGATAGGTGAAAGTTTAGTCGGGCATAATGTCAAAGTGAAACCCCATTTCTGGAGTATGATGCAATGGCGCTGTATTTGGGCAAACGCTGGGGTGAGCGAGTGTGTAACCCTACAGCAAGATACCATATCCCCAATGAAACACGCGCTCTGTCATGCCAAATAAACATGACCTGTCCGTGTTTGTTTGTTTAGCCTGACATTCATGTTTTCTGTTCCTCCAAGAAATTGTTTTTCCACAAATAATGAGAGGAAAAAGTTTGTGTTCGTGGTGGAAGGTTTTTTTTTTTACTTTCTTTTGCACTTATTTTCGAGACTTTAATACATATTTATAATATGTATTTATATGATTCATTTTCATAATATTATTATTTATGTGATTTTTTTTTCTTTTCTTTTTTTCAACCCTCTACTTTTCTGATCTTTTGCATTTTCATTCATCAGTACTTGTTATTCCAAAAACAAAAGCTTCACCTACAAACAACTTTTCCAATCAATTCTTAAAGTCCCCCTGTGGTGAAAATCCAGTTTTTGATGTTGTTTTATGTCTATTTGGTGTTTTTAATATGCTTTAAGACAAACCATGTGCAAATTCATAAGTCAACACCATTGCTGAGTATTTTGTCCTTAAAACTGCAGTGAACCAAAGACAGTCTCAAAAACGCGGTTTGAAATCGCTGGTGTTTCTGACATCACAAACTACCTTGTAACCAATCAGATCAACGTGTGAGAGTGGAGGCGGGGCTCATTTGCATATTCATGGAACACCTTTACTAAATGAGAGAAGGGTGTAGATACATTCAAGCTATTTTGAGACATGAAGAAGGAAATAACACTTAAATATGTCACTTTGGTGATCAAAGATAAGTTTTAAGGGATTAAATGATTGACTACATGGGGACTTCAATAGATAAAACCAAAGAAATTGCAAATTCGGTTTCATGTTGACTCTTAAATGCTTAACTGTTTGGTGATGCACTGATTCAACTTTATAAATGTTTACCAAATGAATTAACGTGGCGAAGTGCTTGATCCATTTATGAATTAACGTGGCGAAGTGCTTGATCCATTTATGAATGCACTAAACTGTTTTCTGTGAAAGCAGGCATTAGTGTCAGTAACCGTTTGGAGTTCAGGCGGAGGATGCAGACGCGAGGTTGAGTGCAAAGATACAATCTGTGCAGGTTCTTCTGTAAGCGTCGCTTTCCATTCTTAGCTAGACAAAAAAAACCTCAGTATGCTTGAAGTATGATATGTTGGTAACGCTTCCTTTTACAGTACAGTACTTACAGTGTACTTACAGTGTACTTACCTAGAAAGTACTGGCTAATATAAGGTAAGTACATGGAACAGGGGTAGGTTTAGGGGTAGGTTCAGGGTTAGTACTAGTTATTACCCAGTAATTGTAGTTACTAAAATAAGTACATAGTATTTACATAGGTAACTGGACTGTAAAAGGAAGCGTTACCGATATGTTTAGGGTTTGGTTTATTTGGTCTTTTGTGGTAGTGTAGCTGATAACAAGAGCATAAACATGGACACACTTCATCCTGTTTCTCAGAGAATGTTTATTTCCTGTGAAGATTTTTTTTTTATAAATCTCTCTGCCTTGTGTGTGTGTGTATATATATATATATATATATATATATATATATATATATACACACATGCATACATACATAAAATGTAATAAAAACAATTAAATTTATTTTTTATTAAATTATAAAAAGAATATAAATTACGATAGCTCACATTACTCTGCAATTATAACCTTATAACGTATAGACGTGTTTTATTCTGAAAAGCATAGTTGAAATAATTATATAAAAAAACATCATAAACTCTGCTTACTGTAAAAATGTGATGCGCAAAACAAAATTACAACAAAAAATGATTAACTTCTCTTTTATTCTGAACTGTGTAGATACAAAAAAGTAATAATTAAAAAAAATTATAAAAATATTTAAATATCACAACCAATATAATGGCTCAAATGATATGACAATTATAAACTTATGCATGTAACTTATATTACTTGTATTTTTTACATTTAATATTGTTTATTAGTGTAAAAAAATTAAATGCACCCAAAAACAAAAATACAGCCAAAAATTATAGCTCAAATTATACGGCAATAAATGTATATAACTTGTTTGTTGTTCTATTGCGATCATAATATATGATTAGTTATATAAAACTAATCAATTATGCTTAGTGTATAAAATAATTAAAATATAAAAATATTACAACCAAAAATATGATCAAATATTTTCACAATTTTAAACTTACGTTTGCTATAACTTGTTTTATTCTGTAAAGAATAGATGAAATAGTTGTCAAATAAGTCTCACTTACAACGACTTTGTTGCTAAGAACTTATTTATTTAAAAGAGCCGAACAGACACAGTCACATTACCTATGTATCTGCCCCCTAGCCTCGAAGACCCGCCCCCTCTTCTTTTCCGGTATTCTATTCCCTGGATAGGTTGTCAATCAACATATTGTCATGTATGCGGTATGGACGACAGGAAGCAAATGCAAGTTACTCTTTTAATGATGTAAATATTAAGGAACACACAGTACAGCCGATGGTGGAGTGACGCAGGGACTTCGATGGTCAGTATCCGTGAAGTGCAGTGAAGAGGTGACGACAAACGACAACCCAAATCCACACGACAGTGATGATGACGATGACGACGACGAAGAACAGGAACACCAGTCAGGACAGGACACAGGAACACCAGGAACGAGGACATCAAGACAACGATCTGACAAGGATGAGGAAACAGCGGTAAGTATAGAGGGTATGCATGTGACGTCAGCGTTGGCCGGAGTGACTGCGGTTACGCCCACAAGTGGCAAAAAGACTGAGCGGCAGCATTGGTTTTCAGCGTGAATGCTGCGGAAAAACACACAAAACGCGTCTAAAACGGGAAAGAGACTGACTGTACAACTAGATTTGACAAGAAATATGAGGTATATTTTTACAGACTACCTAAAGCTACAGAACAGAGAAGCAAATAGATCGCTGCAATTCATAGAAACAACTGGACTCCAGGCAGCGAAAGGTGGATTTGCAGTTATCATTTTTGTGTCAATATGCTGAATTTAGTGGTAAAATCATTCTCTATATATTTAGGGGCCAAGCCCCGAAGGGGCTGAAGCACCTATTGTATCTGTTAGTTTTCTTATTATTATTATTATTATTATTATTATTCTTCCGCCAATGGAAGTCTATGGCAGCCCTATGAACCGTATATAGGAAAATGATGAAATTTGGCACACTTATAGTGATGCTAATGAATAGTAATTGGACCAATTTTTGACCCTCTAGGACCAACTCTATAGCGCCACCACCAGTTCAAAAGTTCAACATTGAAATTGTTATAACTTTTGAACCCTTTGATCTAGAGACATGAAACTTAGTACACATGATTCCACTCATCATGCTGATTACAACCAATACCTTACATTAAGACCCCGCCCATTACAGTAGTGGCCATTTTGAAAAGTACAGTAATCAGTTTTTTTGCTACTCCTCCTTCAAAATTTGTCCAATTTTGTCCAAACATTTGTTAAAATGATCTTTAAACTGAGCCGCTCAGAAATGACTGAACAGATTTTTTTAATTCATCTTTGTTAAAAAGTTATGATGTCGCAACTTAACGAGGTCGACCCAAAATTGGTTCAGAAGCTATAGCTCGGCCAAAGTTTGATCTATTGAAACGAAAATTGGTACGCTTCATCGGAACCATGATCTGAGGGTCCATGACAAAGTTGGGAATAGCGCCACCTACAGGTCATAAAATATGGAAAATAGCTATTTTAGCCAATAACTTCTGAACAGTTTGTCAGAAAATCATAAATATGGTATCTATGGATTCCTTGTGTCATGTCGATTCTGTGGATATCAATTTTTCCAGGATTGGATGTACCACATGTCCTCCATTTTGAATTTTGTCACAAATTGCAATATCTTTTAAATTATTTGACATATTAGCACAAAATTTGGTAGGGATGATCGACAAAATGTCCTGAAGGGACATGAAAATTTCGAACACAGCGCCACCTAGTGTTCCTGAGATATACGTTTTTTTTGTAAAAACGCTTATAACTTTTGAAAACATTGTTCAAATTTTGATTACTTTATGTCATTATGTTCCTTGGTTTATGCCGATTCAGACAATATCTCATTTGTCATTTTCCAACAATGTGACTTTCCGCCATATTGGAGCAAATGATAAACAGATTTTTTGCTACTCCTCCTTCAAATTTTGTTTAATTTTGTCCAAACATTTGCTCAAATGATCTTTGGACTGAGCTGCACAGAAATGACTGAACAGAATTTCATGCCATATGGTTAAAAAAAAGTCATGATGTTGCAAAGTTAACGAGGTTGACCCAAAATTGGTTCAGAGGCTGTATCTCAGCCAAAGTTTAATCAATCGAAACGAAAATTGGTACGCTTAATCGAAACCATGATCTGAGTGTCCATGCCAAAGTTGGGAACAGCGCCACCTACAGGTCATGAGATCTGGTAAAAATGGCTATTTTGGCCAATAACTTTTGAACAGTTTGTCAGAAAATCATAAATGTGGTATCAATGCATTCCTTGTGTCATGTTGAATCCGCAGATACCGATTTTTACAGATACCAAAATTTAGTATGGATCATCAACACCATGTCCTGAAGGTACATGAGAAGTTTGAACAGAGCGCCACCTAGTGTTCTAGAGATATACGTTTTTTTTGCCAAAACGCCTAATAACTTTTGAAATCATAGTTAAAAATTTGATTGCTTTATGTCATTATATTTGTTGGTTTATGCACTTGAACTATGGACCTTCTGCATCTTAGCAAAAACACAACTTCACAGTGGCGCAATGAGATGAGTGACAGGCTTCTGACACAGAGATAGTGGGTTCGAGCCCCATGTTATACAACTTTAGATGATTGTGTAATTTGGAGCCAATTGCTGCAGTTCTACCTTTAACAAATCAAGTCTCCAAAAAAATAGAACAAACCACTGTGTATGACTACCATGCTGTGTAAAAGGTTATAGCTTTGAAGAAATTCTAATAATTTAATATGTAGCAACTGTTTAACAATGGGAATTTTGATTTGAACAATTGGTAAGTTGAATAAGTTTTCAAATTAAATCCAAATATGTCAAACATGGTCAAAAGGTGCTTGGCCCCGCAATCACTGCTTGCAGTTATATTGTATTGTTATATATTGTTGTGACAACTCAATCAAATATTTACCACTGTATATTCTGTATAATTTGACATTTTTAAATATACACTGACAAAAAACTATACAAGTTTTAAGTCTAGACGATATGATGATATATATGACATTGATATAAGTGATCACCTGGATTTAGACCTGCCTATATTGTATTTATATAGCCTAAAGCGTTCACAGGCAAATTTGCTGTATGTATTTACCCGGTGTCGAAATTAGGCACATATAAATGTCAGGAAACACGATTCCTGGCTGAATGTCAATATCCATGGATCACTGGATCTTTAGTAAGTTGTAAGGAACACTATATTGAGTCCAATCTTTAGTTTAAACTGATAATCGTTTGTTTTACTTGCGTTTTCGCAGTTTCCCCTATTAAATCCAGTCACGCAGCTGCTCTTCTGCCACTCAGTCCGGCTGAGGGGGCGTGTTCCGGCGGGAAAGTGACGTTAATGCATTCCCTCTATATATGGAGTGTTGAGATTGCGTGCAGCTGGTGCGATGATGATGATGATCAGCTGGTGCGGATGCGGAATGCTAATCATTCACGCCCACACGCACGTGCACTCATACAACAACATAAACACGAGACTAGAAGAGACCAGAGAATACGTCTATCGTGACACATATATAATAACATATTCCATGACAATAGTCATATAAAAATAATCAATTATGCTTATTAGTGAATCCCAGTTTAAGCTTGGCAACATTTCTAAACTCTATTTAAACTCATTTTAAATCGAATCTCATGTTTTTGCAGACCAACTATGACCAAGGCAGCTCACTAGGTTTTGGAACATAGCTTAAGTATAATAAAATTAAAAATGCCACATGTGATCTACTTTTTTGTATTTGTCATTCTTTTTTTAATCTGATTTGAAATTAATATCGCTAGCAAAATTGAAAAAAAAAATGTATAATAATGTTTTACAAAATGAATCAGACAGTATTCACAGTATTAGTTGGTGTAATTATTCCTACACATCCCTAGTTTGCTGAAATATTTTTGAAGGCCAAGATTTTGGTTTGTGGTTATAATGCCAGACAGTGGTTTAATATGCTTAGGGTGTTTTTTACGCCCCAGATTGACATATTTTGCAAAATTTCAGGAATTCTGCCTTTTTGTTTCTTTTTTTTTATTCTTCCTTTTTCGGCTTCTCAACCGTTTTGAATGCATTCTAGACTGCCCCCCTCCCCCCCATAATCCCCGTCACCTTTCGGGTGCCCCATCATATTTCAGTCAGGCAGTGATGCGGTCCGCCCCGTCGCTGACAGGCAGAAGGGTCCATGTTGTTTTGCTCCTGTGGGGCGGCCCAGTGTCACATGATGGAGTGTTTTATGGCACTAATGAAGTCCAACAGATTTGCCTCTGCGCTGTAACCTGGAAGGCCGGCTGTGTCCGACATCTCCGCCGAACTCGTGTCAGGAGGAGGCGTTTCTGATCAGGATGGGCAAGCCCAGAACATATGATAGAGGGTAGCCGGAGCCTGACGGCATCGGGAGCAAGTCGGGTCGACATCTGGATATATCCTGGCAAGCTTACTTCTAGATAAATGAAGCCTGTGGAGCACCTTAAACTGAAGCAAACCATGTCTGATGCAAATCGAAGTTGAATGTATTCTCTTGATTGCGCTTTGCCAGGAGTCGTCCGACAGTCTAAATCCTAGTTCTCCCTCCCATCCTGCCCTAATATGACTAAGTGACAGCGAGGTGATCATCTGAATATCCTCATATAATCTGCTCACTTCTCCTCTTTGATTTAGATCCCCCTCCAACCACTCCTCTATCCAGTTATTTGACGAGAGTAACGGAAAGGAAGGGAAATGTTTCCGAACAAAGACACGCACCTGCTGATACCTGAAATAATGCCAACTGGGGATATTATACTCATTTACCAGCTGCTCAAATGACATGAACACACCATCCTTAAAAAGATCCTTCACCCGTTTCAGACCATTCCTGAACCATGACTTAAATACTGTATCCATGAGTGAGGGTGGAAAGAGTGCGTTGGCCGAGATTGGGAGAGAGGAGATAGCCTGAATGCTATGTCTGTTTGCAGCTTTGATAAATGAGAAAACACCTTACTACGCTTTACTGGGTGATTAAGCCCTTTGATATTCCAGTTCGTAAATTTAGTGTTTGCCCGCCCCGAACCACTAAACTTATTTCTCGCCGTATTCTAGTATCTGAAATGACCTGACAGCAGCCTGCCTAGAAACAACCTGATCGTAAAGCCTTTTCACAAGTGACAGATCTCTGTTTAGACATTGTGTAATTAAAACCAATAATAAAAACACAAAAACAACAGAAAATACAAAATCAAACACATCATTCACATAACCCCATTTCTGGCCTCTCCCCAAACGAAAGGCTGCATACTCCCCCAGTCGTACATTATCGCACAACATAAAGCTTACCTTGTGAGACCGAGTCCCACCAAAACTATATTAATGACAGAATAACATGTTGCAGCTAATCTTAACTGTAACGTTAATCAAATATAGTACACACTCCATAAATGTCCAATCTAGCACCTTATTTATATTACACTTTATGTGAGTAACCTTAACCAACATAAACAAAATCTCCGAGCCAACCAGTCATGCGTTAACAGGGCCCGACAGTTAAAAAAAAATAAATAAAAAATTCATTTTTTTATTTATTTCTACTGGTGCATAATGGACACAGTAGAATAACATTAACTTTCGATGGAGTTTCAAAACCGTCCAGTCATGCCAACAAGGCCAACAAGGCCCCAAAAATGAACAGTGAAGCTCTAGGTTTAAGGAAATGTACATTTTAAATCAACCCGTTATGTGTTATCAAGGCCAAATCAGCCCAAAACAGAAAGTTTGTCGTAAATTTGCGCCTTTGCTGACGGTCTTTAGCTGGTGATTGGATATATTAAAACCCCCTTTGCTTAAACAAAGTCTGTATCAGGATGGTAGTCCGGATAACGTTAGTCAAACATACCTCTGGACCGGATGTAAGAAACCACGGAAAGTACGTCACTCGATCTACGCGGTCACATCTTGAGGTTGCGCGCTTCAGGTTTTCCATTATGAAATCCTTGGCCTGCTTTGGGTCTTTAAAGCTTGTGCGTACACCATCTGGCGTCGTTATCCTCAGCTCCGCCGGGTCCCACAGGCCGTAGCGGATTCCCTCACAACTCCTTAACAGGCCCCGTACTTTATTAAATTTTGCCCGCTGCTTGGACACTGCCTGTGTGTAGTCAGGTTGGATGCTGATCTTATCGCCGTCAGCTGTTTCATCTGCCCAGCTTTCCTTAGTATTTCCTCCTTCTCCTGGTAATAATGGCATCTGATGACGAAGCCTCTCGGCGGGTCACTGTTACCCGGTCTCACGCGCAGCGTACGGTGTGCCCGGTCCAGTAAAGGGGGCTTATCGAGACCAAGCGTCTCCTTCAGGCACTGAGATATAAAATCCGTCGCGCGCTTCCCGTCCTCCCGTCTTTCCTTTATCCCGGTAATACGCAGGTTATTACGACGCGACCGTGCCTCCAAGTCCTCATTTCGTGCATTCTGGGTAGCCAGCTCCCTCTGCACGTTAGCCATGTCCCGCTCCAGAGCAGCAATCAGATCGGAGTGGCTGTTGGCTGCAGACTCGAGTGCGACCACCCGTTTATCTAGGGCTTCACTCTTGGTGTTAGCATTATCGTTGGCTTGTTTAATTTCTGCTCTTAGCTGGTCAACCTGGTTCCGAATTTCAGCGGATTGTGCCTCTGCTTTGGTGAGCAATTCAGTCCTCAGCTCGGCGATTGCTAGGAGGATGGCCTCATGTCCGGGTCCGCGGTCAAATGCGGCGTTAGGTACAGCATCCGGTGCAGCGTTAGCCTCTGGGCTAGCCTTGAAGCTAACCCTTGTATCAGGCGCTTTCTGGGGGTTTTTAGACATTTTCAGCGAGCGTTAGGTCAAAATGTCAAGCCAGGTGCGACGTCCTGGCTTCAATAATGAGCGTGACTCAAGGTATTTACATTAAATTGCTGCTTCTATATTTCTTACTAGTGTTGGCGAGGAGTTCGGTAAACCACGTCCTCACATGGCGCCGCTCAGACCGGAAGCCCATTTATGGAATCTTAAATGTGTGTAGACCAGTACACTGTTTTTTTATTAATAATTAAAAATATTGTTTTATTATTAATAATTTTTAAATATTATTTTTTATATATAAAGTATAAAAAAACATTTCTATATCTTCCATACTGTGGAGTATATATTGTATGCAGGACAATATTTCCTTTAAAAAATAGTGTAGGGAACAAACATTACAAATTACTTCTGGTCCGATTCAACATACTAGAAATTGAAAGTCAATTGTATTGCATTATGGGAAAGAGCAAAAATGTGAGCTTCAAATGTAAAAATCAAGAAATAATGTTTTCCTTAAGGCAAGACCAGTGAATAGGGTACAAATATTACTAATAGATATTGCCATGCTTCCCCAGTTGATTGATATTTCAGAAAACTTGATACAAAATGTTTCAATTTGCAAATGAGGCATTATCTAACATTGAACATTGGGTAAAGACAAAATTCTTGTCAAAGTCAAAGGTTTTTACAGAGGTCATCACAAGTGGTGAACCGATATGTCCCCATGGCCGATTTTTGCATTTTTTTAAATTATTGCCATTGGCCGTTAAGTGTCAGAAGTGGGCTTTTATTTTGACAGTAACGGGACTTTTATTTTGGCAGCGCCTGAACCAGTCCCTTTAAGGCAAGTAATTTCACTCAGCGGCCATCTTTGAAATGCATCACTGCAGCTATTTCAGTCATGCAAGTACAGATCCTAAATTTCTTCAATTTGGATCTTGCGTCCTTGTGTTCTCGTACTACGTCATCAACAACCCTCGAAGTTCAATTCCAATTGAACCGTTAATTTCTTTAAAAAAAAGTTTTGTCCTAGCCTGGTTAAAACCAGACCATTCTCAGTTGTAACTGAGTTAGGGTCTGGCAAAGGTCCATAGACAAATCATTTCCACAGGGGCGTCACCAACGGACGTCGCTCAAATGCCTCTTGGCGCAATTAGATAGACCTAAAACCAATCAGAGCGATGAAGGAGATGGCGTATGCAGAGGACTCTCGCTAAGACCCACCCATTCGTTTAGCCACCAACGGGGCAAGCTGGTTGTAACGGGGTTCGTTGTTATGGGAAGAAGGAGGCGGAAATCGGCGAACATTCACACATTTTAATAACAAAATAAAACAAATACAAAAACGAAAGTAAAGACGGCAGTCCCCCACGGTCGACTGCCGCCACACATAATAAAACATCAAATAAAATCCAGGCCTGTCCTCTCTCGATCTTCACCGTTGTCACTCCTCCTTTTATGCTTCCGCTCCTCCGTGAGAGATGCGAGACCAGTGCGTCACACAGGTGTCATTCATTATCACTCGCGCCATTCTCTCACGTCCCTCGGCCTCGTCCTGCTCGCCACACTGGTATATCAGACTTTTGCCGAATCCAGTCGGTAAGACAGCGATAACATCTTTTTTAGACATGAAGGCTTCGAGTGTTGTTCTTTGCTCGGGTTTTAACGAAAATGAACATTTTAAATCGCTTAAAACAGACGCGATAACTGATTCGAATGAGTGATGTTCCACGGCGGCATCCATCTTTGTAATGTACAAAATCTGCTTCAGTGTTGCTGCGCTGTCGTCATCGTGTAAAGCCCGCCCCAACGTTTCTGATTGGTGCCTCGATTTCGACGGATTGGAAATGGGCTTGAATGAGCTCTTTGCCAGACCCACTTGCAGAGCAAATCTAAATTTTCCGGAAGTTGTCTGGGTTTTCCCAGGCTAGTTTTGTCCGTTAATTCTAATAAAGCGATAAAGACCTGAAGAAAGCGGCAGTATTTTTATTGCCATATTAAAACATTGACAAAGCATAGGCAACATTAAACTAATGTATTGTAGATAAAATCTACTGATGCAAAAAGATAAAGTGCAATAAAATAAACAATAATAGTGTATTTTGGATGTTTTCTTTCCACTAGTTTTAAACATGTTATGGAAAGCCCAATATCTCTGACCAGTGCATGGAAAGCAATGCATTTGCCTGTAGTAAAATTAATCTAATAAGTTATCTTTGTTCTTTTCTCCCTTTTTCCCATCACAGTTTGTCCTTCCGAATGTGCCCACGGTGCCTGTACCCCCCATAAGGAGTGCTGTCACGATCAGTGTCTGGGCGGCTGCTCTTTGCCAGAGAACGCTACCAAATGCGTAGATTGTCGCAACTTCCTGTTCGGCGAGGCGTGCGTGGAGCGATGCCCGCTGGGATACTACACCTTCAAGGGATGGCGCTGCGTGTCCTTAAAATTCTGCCAGGACCTCCACAACCAGTGCAAGGGCAAGAGCGGTGACTGCCACGAGTACGTCATCCACAACGGGGCCTGTATCCCAGAATGCCCGTCTGGATACACCACCATGAATTCCACCACGTACGTACTAGCTTTTTGTTTTTAACTACTGGAGCAAGACTGACAACCGTTAAACAGCATTACACTTTACAATCAACTCGAATCAGATTTTGCTCCGATTTCGACGCGTGTTGATGAGGAACAGAGACTTTTCAGTAGCACAGAATGAGATTTAGGAACTCCGAGGTACTTTTTTAATTGTTATTATTAATGGTGATTTGCATTACTGTATAATTTATTTATTAAAATCAATTCAATGAAAAATGTAATGATTGAATTATTAAAATAGTAAATGATTTAAAAAAATTATTTAAATTTTAAATGAACGACTGAGGAAAATGAATTGGTTTTTTTTATTGGTTTTTTCTTAAAGGTGCAATGTGTAAAAAATTTTGAGTATCTATTAACAGAAATGCAATATGACATCCATAACTATGTGTTCAGTGGTGTATAAAGAACTTACTTAATAAACCGTAATGTTTTTATTACCTTAGAATGAGGCATTTATATCTACATAACCGCGGGAATCCCCTTCTATGAAGGTCGACATATTGTGACGTCATGTTTCTACCGTAGCCGACAGCGAACAAACAGCACTACAGAGCGCGTTTCGTCACTACATTGAAAGAGAAGCCGCAGAAAGCTAGAAGCTAGCCATAGACACAGTGAGTAGTGACTTTTCCCTTGTCAGTGGTGTAATCCAACTAAAATATGTAGGTGGATTGTTTCATGTAACTTAGTTCTTCTCCCTCGCTGTGTTATGGCTTTGCTATGTGGGGATAAATGTGCTGGTTACGTTCGTGAGACAGCTGATTAGTAGGCTACTCTTGTCATTGACCGTAAAACAGTTACAGGAATCACCAACCCATCGATCGCGGTCGACAAGTCGATCTTGGAAGCATTTTAAGTCGATCCAGTTTCCAAAATCAGAGGGAAAAAAGCCTATTGTGTGTAGTAAATGGTGTCTAGGGGATGCGGAGGCGCGCGCGCTGTTACAATCACGTCATTTTTGCCGCACGCACCTTTGGGCTCATGCGGACGCGTCGAGTATAAACAAGGCTTTACGCTTTAACCAGCTCAGCCACAGTAACAGCTCATATTAGCCAGCTAAACTTTTACTACCCTGTTAGAAAAAATATACAGTTGCATAGTTTCATGTGGTTCTTCTCCCTCGCTGTATTATGGGTTTATGTGGGGAGAAATGTGCTGGTTACGTTTGTGAGACAATCAGCTGATTACTATTATTATGTTATGTAATAAGACAACGATGTTTGTCCCGTTTTAGCCACCGTAGCTTCTTCGAAAGGGAGGGGTGAGCAGTGGGCTGAGCCATTAGTGCAAACTCGCAACCGAACCGCTAGATGTCGCTAAAAATCACACACTGCACCTTTAAATTTGATGTTTTTGACATATTTTGTGTGTGTCCCCCCCCCCCCTTTATATAAATGACTAAATCATGTGCTTCAGGCATGAAGCTGCAGTTTCTGATTAAGGCTGTGATTTGTTTTTGGTCGTTTAGCAAATTAACGAACCGGTTGTCACGCTCAACTTGACCGGGAGAAGATATAACTGTTGTGGAAGTATCATAACATCGTTTAGTCTTTTCGTCAGTCACGGTAAATTGAAAACGAGCAGATTATAATGGCCGGTGTCGAGTGTTAAGAGCGTGATAAAATGCCACCTAGATTATTCCAACAGTCATTTGCAATCCCGTCCTTCCCTGTTATTTTCCAAATGAGAAGAGGGAGCAGCGCGAACCAAAATTCACTGGCAACTGGATGTAATATGAAGGGGTTAAAATGCACAAACTGTGGGTTCACTGCAATCTGTGTGGAGTGCAACTCCAAAACTGGAATTAAAGAATGGGATTATGTGCTTAAAAAACCTAAGTGAGATGACCTGATGTGCTCAGTTAGATTAGCTCAGTTAGCTCTGAAGATTATTTCATCGTTGCGAACAAAACTGTGCACTAAAACATAAAATGGCAGTTTCCTCCCCAGTATTCAGTGGTGTCGCAATAGCAAACTAATGCACTTCAACATTAAGTGCGATCCTGAGCGAATAACTCTCATGAGCCGATTATTTGAATCCAAATAGTGTGATTAGTGTAACCTGATTCTTTTTAGCGAATCAAAAACATACAATGCGACTAGTGTAATCTGATTCCTCAAAATGACTCTTATGAGCAGATTCTTTGAATCCAAACGTACAGCCCTGTTTACATCTATCAAGATGTATTTTGGTCGATCGGATCACAAGTAGACAAGGGAGACACATTCCTGTTTACACATGGTGTTTTAATCCGTCTCGTTTGTCCACTTTCAACCACTTCTGTCCTATTTCTTCGAGGGGAGGGTCTATGGGCGGTAAATGTATGGGTGTTTTTTCAGATCTTTCAATCTAATGGACACATTTACATATGAATGCGCCCGGAGACGATGGAAAAACACGGAGAGCAGCTTTAGTTTCTGCTCTGACAGCCACGAGAGTGTGTTAGAAATCAGGAATGGTGAGAGAACATTGTGCTCGGAACATTTTTCATCCTCAGACCAAACTTGGGTCTCCAGCTGACAACGTTTAAATCATGTAACGCTAACACGTTTCTGTTGTAATGTTTGTGCAAGTCAATAAAGAGACATTATTGTAAGCCAGAATCCACTTTACTGAACTGTTCTGCGTATGCCAGTAACTTGTACAGCGCGCTCTCTTTTACCCGCGCACTTGTACCATTTCTTAAAGGGCTAGTACAATAAACAGAACATAACATTTTCCCTCTTTTTTTTTTTAACCATGTTTTGTGAACATTGTAGCGTTAACCACATCAAAACCACCCTTAAAGAAGAACATTTAATATTAGCTGTTACTCTACCTCTATCAATAACTGGATAAATCACTTTACGTTCACTAATAATACATTTCTCTTTTGTACTCATAACTTTAAGTCACAAAGTCTTTCATCCATAAAGGAGGGTTCCTTTGTCTAATGGTTCTTCTGTCCGTATTGTCAGCAATCACATGCTCAGAGGATAAAGGGGGTTCTCTCTGTGCCTCATCTGATTTTTCCACAGGAACAGAGTTTGGAACTGCTGAAAGGCATAAGGCATTCCAGTTTCTGCCGTCCTCCAGGAGGTAAGTATTTGGCCCCGTCCTTTCTATCACTTTCTGTGGTTTGGTGTATCTCTGCTCACCTTTCTTGATCATCCAGGGTTTTTTCACTTTCACTTCATCACCTTGTTGAAAGTTAGACTGCAAAGCACTCCTGTGTCTATCTGTATACTCCTTCACCTTGGTTTGTTTCATTTTCCCTTTCCCATGCAGGTCATTTTCATCCTCATCAGACTTAGGAAGGTTTATTATGTGAAGCTTTGTTCTCATTTGTCTCCCATGAAGTAGTTTAGATGGAGGAATCCCAGTGGTGGCATGTGGAGTGGACCTGTAATCTGTGAGGAACTGAAGAGTAAAGGGCTTCCATGGCTGTCCCTGAAGAGTAGCCGTTTGTAAGCAATCTTTTAACACTCTGTTGAATTTTTCCACTTCACCATTAGAGCAAGGATAGTACACAGAGGACTTGATGTGTCGTATTCCCCTTTTCTGTAGGAACTTTGAGAACTCATGTGAAACAAACTGGCTCCCATTGTCCGACACAAGTTCACATGGGTTTCCTTCTCGACTGAAGACTGAGGTAAGCATAGAGATTATGGCGGTTGTATCTGCTTTTGAGCAGAAAGCAACTTCCGGCCACTTACTATAGTAATCTACCAGGCTGATTGCATATCTGCAGTCATGTGGAGCTATGTCAAAAGTTCCCACAATATCCACGCTCACCTTTTCCCATGCTGCATCTGGAAGAGGTACAGGGGTGAGTGGAGCAGTATGAGTAACTGAGGTCTTATCATGTTGTCTGCAGATAGAGCAGTGCTTGATATAAGCTTCAGTCTCTACATCCATTTTAGGCCACCAGTACATCTCTCTCAGGCGTTGTTTTGTGCGAACAATGCCTTGGTGGCTTTCATGGGCAAGTTCTATCATCCTTTTCCTCATCACCAGTGGAACTATCAGGCGGTGAGTACCTCTGACAACAAAGTCATCCACCACAGTAAGTTCATCTCGGATCAGGTAATATGCTCTGACATTCTGGTTACCTGACTTCCATGATGTCTGTTGTGTCTGCAGTTAGGTACAAAGTTCTGTGAGCTCTGGGCACGATTGACATGCAGCTTTGAAATCATCCTTTGAAACTGTACTGAGTTAAGTCAATATTGCTGCCACAGACTCCACTGTACTGTCAGTGTTCTCAGCTGCATCAGAGAGCGGTAGTCTTGAGAGACAATCAGCGACCTGGTTCAGAGTTCCTTTTTCTGTACTGAATATCATAATCAAATTCAAGCAAACGGGCAGACCATCTCGCCACCCGTAGGCCAGGTCTGTTGTTACCTTTTGTGGTCAGGAGAGTTGTGAGAGCTTGATGGTCTGTTCGGAGTATGAACTTTCTTCCCCACAGCCAGGTTCTCCACTTCTCTGCAGCCCAGACGAAGGCTAAGTCCTCCTTTTCTACAATGGAGTATTTCCTCTCAGCTTCTGATAGGCTTCGCGATGCGAATGCAACAGTCTGTTCTGTCCCCTGCTCTGTGACTTGTGTGTGGACCGCTCCCAAGCCATAGTGTGAGGCATCTGTGGAAAGAATAGTCTGCAGTCTGGGGTCAAACAAAGCTAAAGCAGAACTGTTTACAATCATGTGCTTCACTTTATCAAAACTAGCTTGAGCAGTGGTGGGCCACGAGAAAGCATTGTCTTTCCTCAAAAGTGCTTGGAGTGGCTCAACCACTGTTGCATAGTTTGGCACAAATTTACTGTACCATGCAGTGAGGCCTAGGAAAGAACGCAAACTAGGTGCATCATTTGGTGGTGGCGCCTTCAGAATTGCTGTGATGTGAGTATCGTCAGGAAGAAGACCTTCTGGGGATAGAGTGTGTCCTAAAAACTGCAGTTTAGTCTGCTGCTGAAAACAACATTTTTCTGCATTGTTTCAGTCCAGATTGGTGTATTTTCTGCAAGACAGCTTTCAGGTTTTCATCATGCTCCTGTTGTGTGGAGCCCTAACGCATTTTAAGCCTTGTAGGATAGTGCACATCATTTTCTGGAAAGCTGCTGGTGCAGAACTCAAGCCATATGGTACCCTTTTGTATCTGTACAGCCCATCATGTGTAACAAAAGCAGTCAGATCTCGATTATCTGTGTGCAGTTCAACTTGATGATATGCATGTTTCAGATCTAAGGTGGAGAACATCACTGCACCTCTCAGTTCAGATAGAATATCTTCAATCAGAGGAAGTGGGTAACTGTCTACCACTACCGCTTTATTAGGCTCCCGCAGATCTACACACATGCGTATATCTCCTGTTTTCTTTTGGGTGACTACTATAGGTGATACCCATTCAGAGGAGTCAATTTCTTTAATAATTCCATGTTGTTCTAGGTAGCGGAGCTCTGCGGACACTGCATCACGGAGAGACAGCGGTAATCGTCTGAGTTTTTGTTGGACTGGTCTTACCTCTGGCCGGGTCTTCACTTTATGGATGAAGCCTTTTGCACAACCAAAATCAGTAGAGGGTTCAACGACTGGCTCCACAGCAGACTGAAGCATCGCACAGGTAGGCTGATTTCCTGGCAAGAGTTGACCACCAGATATCTACAGATTCAGTGTTGTCACTAGGTCCATTCCTAGAATGGGTGTTCCTGTTTCAACAATGTAAATCTCTGATGATGCAGTCACACTCTGATGAGAAACATCCACCTTCAGACATCCAATGACTGGCAGTTGTTCTTTCGAATATGTTACTAACTGCAGTCTTGATTTAGTGAGAGGACATTTAAAGAATGTTGTCTTGTAAACACATTCAGGAAGGATGGACACTGCTGAGCCTGTGTCAATAAGTAGGTCAAGAACACAGCTCTGATTATGTTGTGCCGTTATTTTAACAGTGCATATTAGCTTTGCCTGTTTTCCTGAATTATGTTGCACACTAAGCACAGTTACTTCTGGCACCGCAAGTTCGTTAACTGACTTTTCTTTGGATTTGCATACTTTAGCAAAATGGCCAGTTTTTGCACAGGATTTACATTTAGCATTTTTGGCAGGACAAGATGCATTATTTCCCATGTGACTGGCAGAGCCACAACGATAGCAGTAAGTATGAGTTGATTTGTTTTCACTGGTGGTGAAACATTTATTTCGTTGTCCCGCTCGTTTTTGAGTAGTTTTGAATTTTACTGCACTCACGGGTTTGTGTTCTCCTTCCAACATCGTCTTTGCCTCAGCGCTAGCAGTATCAATTTGCCTGGCAATGTCCAGAGCTTTATCAAGAGTCAAATCGGATTCAAGCAGTAGTCTCTCCCGAATATGCGGTACAGATGTCTTCTCAATCAGTTGATCGCGAAACATTTAATTTTCGAATGTACCGAATGCACAAGTAGCAACTAGCTCGCGAAGAGCAGCTACGTAATGATCCGTTGACTCACCCACATGTTGAGCTCGTTGTCTGAACCGGTACCTTTCTGCTACCACGTTAACCTTGGGTTGAAAGAAGGTTGTCAATGCAGTCACAGTCCCACTGTATTCATCTTCTTCGAGTGGCAGTGTATTGTACAGGCGTTGTCCTTCCGTGCCTAAGCAGTGGATTAGCAACGCTCTTTTCCGCTCATCCAGAAACTTGTCACCACCGATAGCCAGCAAATAATTGTCAAATTGCCGCTTCCAAGCACTAAAAGTCAGCTTTGGCTCACCCGGGCATTCCAGGAACGGTGATGGTGGATGTAATGGAAGAAGACCCATCCTCGTCCCCAATTTGTTGTAATGTTTGTGCAAGTCAATAAAGAGACATTATTGTAAGCCAGAATCCACTTTACTGAACTGTTCTGCGCATGCCAGTAACTTGTACAGCGCGCTCTCTTTTACCCGCGCACTTGTACCATTTCTTAAAGGGCTAGTACAATAAACAGAACATAACAGTTTCCCATAATGATTACTCGTTAGGTCAGTAGGCGGAGAGTAGGCGGTCTTTTGTGTCTTATCGAACGCATTTGACCACATGATGTTACCACTACGAAAGCAATCTGGTCGAATGAGTTTTTTTTGTTTTTTTTTTGTCAAATGAGTTTTCGACTAACTCTGGAAGTGGTCGAAAGTGGACAAGCTCAAAACGTTTGACACCCTGTTTACACTTGTATTTAGCATCGTCCACTTGTGATCCGATCGACCAAATTGCATCTTAATACCAGGTGTACGGCCTATGACTAGTGTAATCTGATTCCTGAATGGGAATAGTATGGGATATAAATGCAACTTTAAGTTCAAAAACGTCATTTTTGTTTGTTAAGTGTAATGTATATTTAAGGCCAATTATATGTAAATATACAAATGTAAATGATATTTACAGTGTTTATATAAGTATTTGTGTGTGTGTGTGTATCGTGTATAAATGTATGTGTGTGTATATATATATATATATATATATACATATATATATATATATATACACACACACACACACACTGTTTATAAATAATATACACTGTATATAGGCTACACATACATGTGTTTACATACACACATAAACACAAACACACGTAATAATATAAAGGCCTATATATTATTACATGTGTTTTATGTATGTAAGTCTGGCATTCTTGACCTGTTTTTTTGGTGTAAAGTCGAATATGAAAGCTCTAAATTAATTTGGAAAAATAGCAGTGAATTCCTCTCCCACCCATTGCTGCATTTTAGCAAGATTTGTGTGAGATTACATAACGTTACTCTCTTGTTTTGTCAAAAATTGATCAAATTAAGCACCAGAATTCTACAGATCAGCTGTGTCGCAGGGATTCATAACGCGATTATTTCTTTCCACTGTATCTTTCAGTGCAATTGCCGATTCTTGCGTCAAAAGGCCTCGTCTTCATAGTCTCTTTATATGGGACAGACAGAGCGGGTGTTTGCCGGGATGCGGAGCTTGCATACTTCAAGGGCAACACAACTATCTGTGGTATTTTGTTTTGTTCTCAGTGGGATTGTGTTTTCACGTTTGCCCTCAGTGGCCCTTTCAATTCAGATGCATTGCAGCATGAATGGAGCACACGATACAGTTACACCGTATTTAGGATCATTCCTAACACAACAACAGCGCAGGTGACATGAGGGAACAATATGTTTGGGTCTGAGACAATCGCAATCGTGAAAAGTCGTGCCAGCTGGTGACATCATCGCAAATGCATTTTTAAAGCAACAGTCAAGACGTGTCTTTGCTCTTAATAAAAAACATGGCTGTCATGCTTTCAGGTTGAACTGCATGCCATGTGCCGGTCAATGTCCCAAACAGGGGTGTACAGGGGTGAAGACGGTGGACTCGGTCACCGCCGCTCAGGCTCTGCGGGGCTGTACGGTCCTCAACGGCAGTCTGATCATCAAGATCAGCGGAGGAAGTGAGTATTGGACAGTTTGAAATGTCTATGTAAGCATACTCATTGCATTTACGTACATGAATTTTGTCTGTTTCTTCAAAATCCTTTGCACTTTTTGTCTGTTAGTTTTAATTTATTATTCATTAAGTTAAAAAATAACAGAAAATAGCAATTAATAATGAATAAAAAATATAATTTAGATAACAGAATATAAAAATAAATGGCTAATAATTATTATTATATTTTTGTATAATAATTTGTGTAACGAATAATAATAAATCCAAATACAAAAATATTTGTAAATAAAATGCAATTTAAAATATACAGTTTATTTATAATTGTATATATTTATAATGATATAATATAATGTAACATAACATTTTAAACACATTAATTATAAAAACATAAAAAATGTATCCTTAATAACTAGATAGCTGAAAATAAAATTAAATGGATGTAAAAATTAAATCCAAATACGTAAAATATTTATATAATAAAGTTATTTATAATAGTATGTATTTATACATAGGCCTATATAAAAATGATTTTTATAGATAAAAACAAGATTTTATTTGTCAGTTTTTTATTTTATTATTACATATTTTGTAATGTTTAAAATAAATCTTTGTACTGGGTTTATTTTAGCCTGTTGTATCCTTCAGACAAATTTCTGACAGTTTTCAGAATACTAAGAATTTTTTTTTTTTTGGGGCATTTTTCTTATTTACAACACAACATACAAAGACAAAGAACAAGGGGGCAAAGAACAATAAATACTTTATTTTGTATAATAACAAAATAAAGTATTAAAATTGTTCTGCTTCTTTATATGCAAACCATTTTGTCCAGCGCTTATTATATATGTGTCCTTTGATGCGTAGAAAATATGTCATCTTCTCCATTGAGTGTATCTCCTCCACTATTTCTTTCCATTGTTCAGTCCAAGGTGGGTCAATCTTTAACCAAGACGAGTGATAGCCTTTTTACATGCAATCAATAGAATTTTAAAAAGATAAATGTCGTCTTTTTGGACCACCTCACCAGGTAGTAGACCTAACAAGAAAATCTTAGGGTCTTTAGGGATGACATAACCCATTATCCTCCCAGTAATTAAAACGATACTGTCCCAGAATTGTTATAACTTTGAGCACGTCCAAAATATATGAGAGTGATTGGCGTTCCGATGTCCACACTGTCGCCAGCATTGCTGTTGTTCACCCCTTTGGTTATTAATAATATGAGGTGTAATGAAAAATCTGACCAGTCTCTTCCACCCAAATTCCCTCCATCTTTTAGAACTAGTAGACGTCTGTTGTGTCACACACATTGAAAGCCAATCACCCTCTGACACTTCCATACACAGCTCCTTTTCCCATTTTGACTTAATATACAAGGTATTATTTCCATTTTGTTTCTGCAGTGCTTTAT
Source organism: Siphateles boraxobius (assembly GCF_051911475.1). Taxonomy (NCBI): domain Eukaryota; kingdom Metazoa; phylum Chordata; class Actinopteri; order Cypriniformes; family Leuciscidae; genus Siphateles; species Siphateles boraxobius. Next base: position 13,801,057 of record NW_027508733.1, on the reverse strand, counting down.
ACAATTTAGAGACAGTTTTACTTGGCAGGAGCTTCAAGCATTACTAAAAACTTTAACAATGTCATTGCCTTCAGGAGAAATACCTCTTCTTATTTCACTGTTATAGAAATGTCTCACTTGAAAATATTTGAATAGATCTCTGTTCTCTACTTTGTATTGTCTCTTGAGTTGTTCGAATGTCTTAAAGGTGTTGCCGTCTACATTATGCTGATAATTTTAATGTTATATTTATATAAAACCATTCAAAATGCTTATTGGGCCAATTATTTGAACTCCAAAAAATCTTTAAAAAATATATATAGATTATTAGACAAAAAATATATTAAAAATAAATGGCGAAATAAATCCATATATATAAAATATTTATAGAATATAAGTAATTTTATACATTTATAAAAATGTTTTTAAAAAAAGTATTTAGAAATACCCAAGTCAATCATTCAATTGAGCATCATTATACAAAAATGTTTTAAATTTCTGATTGCTATGATTGACCAATTAGAGTCAAGTATTTCAGATAGCCGTACAAGTAGTTTGTTTTTGTGTAATAGCCTATGTATCTAAATAGCAGTATGTGTGAAATTAAATAGTGAGAAGTTTCATGCGCATAAAAACACATGTTCTGTTCCTCAGACAATATCGCGGCGGAGCTGGAGTCCAGTCTGGGTCAGCTGGAGGAGATCACGGGTTACCTGAGCATCCACAGAGCCTACGCTCTCGTCTCCCTCTCCTTCTTCCGCAAGCTGCGTGTTATTCACGGGGAAACGCTGGAAGCCGGGTATGTAAGACGCCACTGCTGAGCTGTGTTTTTGGAGTTACAAGTGACTTTGTCATTTGTAGTGATCGATTTTTGCACGTTGTCAAAATGAACATCGGCCAAACAAAAAATTATACCGACCAATATCGATGGTTTAAAAAAATGCTATGTATATTGGTCGACTACTAGTAATTTGCATTGTGTACTGTCTTTCTTTCTAGGAACTTTTCATTCGTCGCCGTGGACAACCAGAACTTGCGTCAACTGTGGGACTGGTCCAAACACAACCTCACCATCCTCAACGGCAGGATGTTCTTCCTCCAAAACGCCAAACTCTGCAAGTCTGAGATCCTCCGGATGGAAGAGGTGACCGGGACCAAGGACATGATCTCTGAAAACGATATCAGCATCCCGGTTTATGGAGACCAAGCCTTCTGTAAGACCCACAGTGCTTTTGGTTTCACTGGAGCTTGAACTTTATGTCAAACCAGACCTCATATCGAACCTCTCTTACAGATGAAAACCAAGTTCTGAAATTTACACACATCCGCACATCCCATGACAAGATCCTCATCAAGTGGGAGCCGTTCTGGCCCTCAGACTTCAGAGTCATGCTGGGATTCTTGGTCTTCTATAAGGAAGCGTGAGTTTTTTCCTTCTCTTTTATACTCTTACATATTGATCTGATCCAACTGAAGCCTGAAATTTAAAAGGTGTCACATCTGAACTACCTGAAGCCATCCTATGTTGTTCCTGGTCTGTTAACTTAACCATAAACTGACCCTATTAGAAACAATGTTATTATAGTTTTGAAAATGTCACAAATTTTCATTTTTAATTAAGGGTTGTATTTTGATTTTCAGTTTGGTTGGAATTGTTACTTTTATATATACATAGAATTAATTTACGTGTATGTTTGGAATATGACTGTTTTCAAAAGTATTATTAAAATACTATTTATATATTATTTATTTAACTATTATTAAATAATAAAAAGTTTACTTTATGCCATACTTGTTTAAATAAAATGAATTGCTTTGAAATTGAAATCATTAAAATTCTATTATTTTATTTATTAAAATATTAATTATTATTAGTTAATAGTAAAAGTATATATTAATATATTACATTTGAATTCGCTAATAAAAGTGTTGTACCATGTCCCCCTTTTGTAAACTGCTTTAAACATTGAGATTGCTATTTTTAATACTGCCCTACAAAGGCAAAACGCCGTAACATCATGTTTGGTCAAAAATGAGTTAGTGTCATTTTTGAGGTATTTGAGACCTCCTTTATCCTGTGAATAAATATCGTGAGTCAATTTGATTGTTTTAACGAGAAAATAAAGGGCTATGACAACCGTAACTTCCAAAACTGTACGAGAAACCACAGCAGAACGCTGAAACAGTTGTTACCGCTCTTTGCCTTTGTTCCAGCACGCTGATCGTTGAGTTAAGGGGTTCTGACTTTGTTTAGCCTGGCATCAACAGAGATGTTACGGTGCCGCTGTGATGTTACTGTACTCTGGCTTTGTCATACTTTCAAAGTTTACCGCTCTTTAATTGTCACCAAACCACGTAACATACACACGACACATCTTTGAAATAAATAAAGTGTAGACTGCTCCAAGTAACGTTATGCAATCAGAAACAAAGCAAGATGAACACCCTTGTGAAAAAAAAAGTGCACTTTAGTGTACTTTTATAAAGTGTACTTATTACAAAAATAATATACTTTTAAGGTATACACTTAAGTGTGAATCAAATGCAATTTTTTCGGCGCACTGAATGCACATTAAGTATAATTAATTTCAAATATATCATATATTAAGTTCAAATAAAATGTAATAAGTTGTCATTAAGAGTGACTTTTTGGTACAACTTAATTGGTACTTTAATACAACTTTATATTTACTTTCATAATTGCTTCGAGTGTATTTAAAATATAGTTAAAGTGCACTACACAATATAATGACACGCAATTAATGTGATTTAAAATATACTTTAATGTCAGTTAACAATACACTTAAGTGTGAATTAAATGCAATGTTTTCGACAAACTTATTGCATATTATAATGTAATTGATTTCAAATATATCACATATTAAGTTCAAATAAAATGCAATAAGTTGTCATTAAGAGTGATTTTTTGGAACAAATTAAGTGGGATTTTAATACATTTGTATATGAACTTTGAAATATGGTAAAAGTGTACTTACAAAAAAAAAGGTATTATTAGTTAACTCCTTCAGTTAACATGAACTAAGAATGAATAATACTTTAAGCATTTATTAGTCTTAGTTAATGTTAATTTCAACATTTAATAATGCATTATTATATTCAAAAAGTTGTGTATTAAAATTATAATGCCCTGTGAACTCGCATGAACAATGACTATAAATTGTATTAACTAACTTTAACAAACTATATTTTAATTAACTAATATTAACAAAGATTCATAAATACTGTAAAAAAATGCTCATTTTTAGATCATGTTGGCTAATACATAAACTAATATTAACAAATGAGACCTAATTAAAGTGTTACCGAACCTTGTTAATTTTAGCTCTTAAACCTTTTAATAGCACAAACATTAAACAGGACAAAATGCTTACTCCAGCATTACAGTGAATATAAGTTTGTCAAAAAAAAACAAAAAAATACTGAAGAAATCTAAAGGCACAAAAACAAGAAAACCAAAATCATTTGCCACCAAATGTTTTGAAGTAGTTGGAAAGTGCTGTTTATGTCAATGTCCCGGTGCTCTCCAAAGTAAATGTGAATGGATCTGTTCCAAAGAGGCAGGAAAGTCAGAAAAAAATACCTTGAGAAAAATAAAAGTGAAGGAAACCATTTGTTTATAAAACAGATCCAGTCCATTATTATATTTGGCTCAAATGAATGAAAGTGATAGATATTTTCCCATTAAAGTTTATATACACCTTGCAGTATCTGCAAAATGTTAGTAATTTTAGCAATAAGAGGGAACACCAAAATGTATATGTTGTCTTTTTATTTAGTACTACCCTGATGAAGCAGTTTATTCTGCAAGGTGTACGTAAACTTTTGACTGCTAACTGTTGATGAATGTGTGATGTGATGAATTACCTCATCAGGGTCACACCGTAGTAGAAAGCTGGGCAAGGTTCCTCTATTTCCCACTAACAACAGGATTGCACTGACCACGCCATCTTCACTGACACTGGGCTTAAAGTCATTAAAAATAGAGAACATTTATTTTGCTACTTTACAAGGAATTAAACATAACTTTATCAATTACACAAATATAGGTTAATGACCCATGCAAACCCAAGACCCATGCAAATTGAGAAGGTAATCTTGAATTTTAAGCATGTATCTTCATGGAGGATGTTCCTGTATTTACCACGGTTGACACAGTAATGCGGCAGCCTTCTTCATTTGGTTTGTTACCTGTAAAATATATGATGATTATAGGGGCATGCACAGGTGGGAATGTATAACTTGCAAATGGAAAAGATACAAAGCATTAAAAGCTATAGGGATACTTGGTGACTTGATAGCAGTGTTTTAGCTTGGTGTGCTGGCATGGGCAAAAATTCATAATAAATCTTGTAACATCACCTCATCAATACAGGTCTGTGATTCCACACCGCTTACTCTGTATCTCCAATAACAAATGTGAACTGATCCTGCAAAATGAATGTTTAATCCAGATATGCACAAAAATATTACATATTCCAAAACAAATAGTAACTGAACAACTCACTCTTCAAATGCAAAACAAAATTAAATACATTACAAGCATTATTTCTAGAGGTTGGTGATATATTAAATATGTATGGTGGTTAAGATTGATTAATACATAAATGTCTTCGAGAGTTACAATATTGAATAAGCATTCAGCATGCAAATTTAACTTTAAGTCATTTAGTTTGTTTAAAATTATTTAAAAAGTCGGTTTAATAAAAATAAATAAATGAATAAATATATTTATAAAAAACACATTTCAGTAGACAAATTCCTCGAACACGCCCACACACGCGAGCACATTACGATGTAAGACATTATTAGAATGCAATCATAACGTTAGATAAATTATTGGAAACATGATTAATTTACCTCCCGAATCTATTGCGTATAGCAACGTTACTATCTGCGATTAAAAAGCACTCTTAATCGCAATATCAACTGCGGTGAAAAAAAATTCAATAAAGAAAGCATCAAGGTATATAGGCTACTTACTTGACTGATTATTTGCAGTATAACATCTCATCTGCAAACAGCCAAACGTGGCGCTCCTTTTGTTCTCTTCTTGTTTGGGAAGCTTCAGTTTCCTCATGCATCGCGATTACAGGCACATAACAGCGCATTTTTCAAACTCTAGTGAAGTAGTGCGTCATCGTGACGTAGTATTTCTGGCGCATGCGCATTAAACACCATGTTCGTATATTTTTATTTCAGCTTTTCTGTTTAATTAAGTTTAAGTTGTACTAACTCATTGTGTTTTTAGACTCTGCAAGTTCACAAAACTTTACTCTTTCACCTAACTAAAAGTCAATATTTTTGTTCAGTGTAGTGTAGATTGCAATTAAATGTGTTTAATTGACTTAGAACAACATAATGATATTGAAAGTATTCTGTTCACAGATGTAAAGTACAACACGTTTGTTACATGTGTGTCCTGTGTTTCCCCCTGCTTAGTGTTTTTGGTTCAGTCCTGTGTTCCAGTTTTCCCGCTCCTCGTTTGTGTTCAGTTTATTCACCTGTGTTGAGTTGATTTGCCCCACCTGTGCCTTGTTTCCCTATTCTGTTCTCTGTGTATTTTAACCCTGTGTTCCCTTTCAGTCGATAACGTCGGACGTAGTCGACGCGACTGAAATGGGATCACGCTAGGGAGCCTATCATCTTCGAGTACTATTGAACGAGCCAATGTAATTGGCGTGCGTGATTCGCATCACACACTCCGCCCCCGCGGCGCGGGTATAAATACGGAAGTGGATGCACGCAGTAGTTGCCTTTCGCTTCGGAGCCGATCGTTTGATGTCTCTGAGAGTGCTGTTGTCTACAACAAGCGAGTGTGTCGGTGTTCTTCAGGAAGACTCTCCCAGTGCTGGTGTTCTACAGCGCGAGTGCAGCGGTGATCGTGAGCTTTGAGCTCTCAACTGCTGTTTTAACAGCAACAAATTTCTAAATGTTTGTGTGTGTTGATGGCTGGTTAGAGGGCGGAAAAGTGAGTGCTTCACTGTTTCAGTTCTCTGTTCAGTGTTGCCGCGGTCATTCCCCTGTGTGCTCCGGCACTGGTGACGGTCCTATTTTCTGAAAGAGCAACACGGGTGCGTTTGCGTCTTTTCCAAGATGTCATTCCGCCCGTGCGTTTCTGGGTGCGGTCGTTCCCTGTCTCTCTCTGATGGTCACAACTGTTGTGTCACGTGTTTGGCTTACAGCACGCTGAGACAGCTTTTGTGGACAGCTCATGTTTTCACTGTGGGAACATGACTGTCGCAGTGTTGAGGGCGAGACTCGCCTTCGTTCGCGGAGAGCGAGTCCCCATTACCATGCCCCACCCTCGGGTGCTGTGTGGGATGGGTGACCGGAGGATAGTGTTGGATGTCCCGCCCGGTAACCATTCCCTGTGGGCTCCTCACTCCTCCCTTCCACTGCAACCACTGGAGCCTCCTGTGTTGTCTGCTGGTCCATCTGTAATGGGTGGGCCAGCGGTTTCACTCGGGGCTCCCCTGGAGGACAGGACGCCGATTGCAGCATCGGAGGGTGAGCTGACTTCTAGAGATGATGACTCGGCTGCATTGTCTCCCTCCGGGAGTTCAATGTTGCCCGAGCCGGATCCAGAATTATCAGCTATGCTGAAACGGGCCGCCGAGGCTGCCGGGCTCGAGTGGAACCTCCACCGTGTCCCGTTCAGTCTCGGTTGGAATCTGGAGTTTGGTATCTTGGGGCGGGCCGCGCTGGTTCTCAGCTCGCCGCCCCAGTGCCTTTCTTTCCCGAAATGCATGGAGAGCTTATCAGGTGGTGAACAGCATCTTTCTCTGCCAGAAACTGCCTGAATAGTTTTTCCCCCTCATTACCCTTGATGGAGGAACGGTGAAGGGTTGCGAGGTGTCCCTCCATTGGAGCGGTCTGTCGACACAGGTGCACCTGTGTCCGGCGGCCGCTGCCTTTTGGGGGGATCCTCGTCTCCCCCCTAGGGCCTGTGAGTTTCGTCCGTTCCGACGGGCAGAGCTTACAAAGCCTGTGGGCAAGCCCCTTCCTCTTGCGTGCCATGGCGTTGCTGCAGGCTAGGGCACCCATGGCATGCACGAGGATAATCCAGACCGTTGCTCTCATAGGTGAGCACCGCACTGCATCCGACCTCACCCTCCGGGAAACGGGCGTCGTAGCGTGCGTGATCGGTCTGGCGATGTCCACCTTGGTGGTCCAGTAGCGCCTTCGTTGGCTCAGCCTGGTTGGTATGGCGGATGCGGACAAGGTTCGGTTCCTGGTCTCCCCAATTTCCCAGGTTGGGCTGGTCGGCGACGCGGTGGAGAACTGCATCAAACAGTTATCTGCCGCTCAAGCGCAGACGGAGGTCATCCGGCACATCCTGCCCCGGTGGCCAGCTGCTGCCTCCACCCGCCGCCGGTGGCAGCTCCTCCGCCTGCTCGTCGCCGTGGGCGTTCTCCGGCCGCCGCTCCTGCTGGCCCTCCGCAGCAGCCTCCACCCAGGCCTCAGCAGGGAGCCGGCCGCAGTAGAGACGCCCAGCCCGCTCCAGGCGCTGCCAAGCTAGGTGGCAAGCGACAGCGAAAGCATTCCGGAGCGGGCCGCCCAGGAATGGTTGAGATGCTCTTGGAGTGGCACGATCACTCCCTCCCCCCGGGTGAGGGCCGGGTGGAGCCTTTGTTTGTGTGTGTGTCTGTTCCGCCGCTGGCTCCCTAAAAAAAAAAAAGCGGAGCAAGCGGTACCCACGCTTCAAAGAGAGAGCAATTTCATCTGTTCCTGGGTCCCAAGAGGGCCAGTCTGGCGGGTGTGACCCTGTATAGCCTTACACCCCTCAGCTCCCCCTTGGTCGCCAGCAGGCAGCTTGGTGCGTTCGAGGACCCGGTCATCCGCCTTCTCACGCGCCCCCTGCCGCTTGTGGAGACAGGTAAGTGTTGCACAGCACACTAACACCACTCTCTCTACTTTGCTGCCCCACCTCAGGCTCGGCTACCCCGCTCAAGTCAGTGATAGTCATCACATTAGGTGTTGAGCAGACGTGCTCCTGAAAATTCAGTGATATTCATCACACCGAGTGTTGAGCAGTGCTCCTGACTTGTGCGTGCTTATCTTATCCTGCTGGTGAAGGATTTGATATAGCCGCTCCTCCAGCCGGTACGAAGGCCAGTTGTAAACTCGTTCTTCGTGCTACTAGGTGGTGGGTCGTGACCATCTTGGCCCAAGATTGGTCTGCAGCTTTGACCTGAAAGACATGTGCTTCAGATCTCTACCTCCCGCACCGCAGGCCATCCTGTGTGTTGCGTCTAAGGGTGGAGTATCAGTACAGTGTCCTTCCCCTCGAGTGCTCCAGAGCCCGTTGGGTCTTCAGGTCAAACTGGAAGAGAGTAATCTCGCCCACAGGCTGAGTATCTCTTTTCTAGTTTTGGAGAGGTACTCGGTCCAACATGTCTCTCCAATGAGAATGTGTTCAGCTGGTGTTGAAGTGAGAAAGGGTCCCACTGAAAGAACTTTCAGAGGCTCCTGGGGTATATGGTAGTCGCAGCCTTTGGCTCCCTCCATATGTGACCGCTTCAGCGCTAGCTTCACGATCGAGTCCCGAGGTGACCGTGGCAGAGCAGCTCACCCTGTGTGACTATAGTTCATCCCGGTCTGCTGCCAAACCCTCTTCAACAGAGGGGCCATGTACAAAGGGCGTGTTTTAACGGGGGCCTGGGCGACCCCCGACTACACGGGCATTCGTGCCTCGAGTTGTTAGACATTGCGACCGTGGCGCAAGCTTCCCCTGCATGTCACAAACTCACCCGTCACCTCCTCCTTGGAGTCAGACGCTTCTGAGGGCGCCTTGTTCCACTCCTCCCGCTTACTCAATCGTGCCGCCATCGAGCCTCACGACAGTTATAGCCAGGGCAAGTGGATACTCCATCCCCTGGGTCCGGCTGGGTCATGACCATTCCGGGGCCGCTCAGTTGCCCCCCCGGTTTTATTTTTCCGCCAGTGTTTGGGTAAACCGAGCGGACTACCCTTGGACAAACACTGGGACTCAGCTGCCCCAGGGGCCCGCAGAAATGCGTTTAGCCCCAGTGAGCCTTCTAAAAGTGACTGCGACTCATGGTCGCCTTGCGCCTGCAAGTCAGTGAAATCATCACTCTTCATGTTGAGCAGAAATGCTCCTGGTGCTCAGTGAAGTTCCTCGCACTCAAGTGTTGAGCAGAAATGCTCCTGAAGCTCAGTGAGTTTATCACACTCAGGTGTTGAGCAGTAATGCTCCTGAAGCTCAGTGAACTTGTCACACTCAAGTGCTGAGCAGAAATGCTCCTGTCGTTCAGTGAAATTCTTCGCACTCAAGTGTTGAGCAGAAATGCTCCTGAAACTCAGTGAGTTTATCACACTCAGGTGTTGAGCAGGAATGCTCCTGAAGTTCAGTGAACTTGTCACACTCAAGTGCTGAGCAGAAATGCTCCTGTCGCTCAGTGAGGTTCTTCGTACTCAAGTGTTGAGCAGAAATGCTCCTGAAGCTCGGTGAGTTTATCACACCCAAGTGCTGAGCAGAAAATGCTCCTGAAGCCCAGTGATCTTCACATGTTGTGTTGAGCAATGCTCCTGTCTTTTGCGCCCGTCACTTGCACCTACGTGCCATGTCAGGAGAGGAACAGGTCTTCATAGTTGCCCCTATGCACGTTCTGGTCGTCAGGTTCCTGAGGAGCAAGGTCTTGTAAATCCTTGTGTCCCTCTTTATCCTCTTGGGCCTTGTCCCTGGTGCGATGCACTGCAGAGACCGCCCCTGAGCCACTGCAGGTAGTGAGTTAAAAATTCTGTTATATCAGTTCTCCTGCTCGCGTGGTCTCTACTAGAGGGTAGGGACTTGCTCGCTTTCGGTCAACGTATTGTGCCTGGAGTCTGGGCCGGCTAACTCTCACAAGCTGAGACCCCGGCTCGGATTGTGCCCAAGGTTCCTACCTGTCCCGTAATAGGAGCAGGTGGTGAGCCTGCAAGCGCTGCCCTGGAGGAGGCAGATCCAGCCCTGGCTTCTCTGTCCGTTCGCTTGGACGTGTACAGAATGCAAGTCATAGACCTCAGACCAGCTCTTCAAATATCTGTTGGAATTCAGCAGAGAGGGAAGGCTGTTTCCATGCAAAGTTGCACTTAGTGCTTGCCTTCATTTCGGCAAAGATCCGAGATGCAACATGTCCACTTAGGTGTTGAGCTCCTCTATGATGAGTGTAAAGTGCTCCGCCTGGGCGTTGACGATATACTTTGCTAAACAGATTCTAGAGTTGGGGGCTGGACGACACCTGGTTGAACCGCTGCTTCCCGTGGGCTCCCTTCTCATGAAGCCAGTTTCACCGTGAGCCCGGTTCAAGTGTCGGCTTGCTGCGCCATTCCCCTCCTATGGACTGGATACGTGCGCCTTTCTACTCCAGTTGAGTTCCCTTAAAATTGAACCCTGTTGAGTTCCTCCACACCCCTCCGACGTCGGACGTGCGGAACGTCTGGTGTTAGGCCTACCACTCGTAAGCAGTGTGGAACCTGTGTTAGGCTGGGTCCATATGTTGCGGTCCCTTCGGTGACCCCATATGTGTATTCTTCCACGATACGGCTCCCTGCGGTGAGCCCGTGTCTTCCCTCGGCAGAGTCTCTCTGCCGTCACTGTCCGGTGTGTCTCCCCCCGTCTTAGGCTGGAGCCACCCCAGTGACATTCCATATGTTAGACTGCCCGGTTTCCGCCCAGTTCATATGTGTATTCTCCACATTACCTCCCTCTGGGTTGGATGTGGCTTCCGCAGCGTCCCTTCCTTCCAACGTACGGGGAACGCTTTCCCAGTGGTCCTGTAGGAACAGCAGTGACTTCCCTGGCCTAAGCCCTGTCCTTCCCCGCCTTAAGTTTGCGGGGGCATCAGGAGGCTTTGGTTTAGGCACTGGAAGGTGGCAGCGTTAGTGGCGTGTTCAATGGTTGATCCCATTTCAGTCGCGTCGACTACGTCCGACGTTATCGACTGAAAGGGAACGTCCTGGTTGCGTATGCAACCCACCGTTCCCTGAAGGAGGGAACGGAGGACGTAGTCCCCTTGCCACTACCGCTGGACCACCGCTGACCCCGGGTTACTCTCGGCTCCTCAGCGAAAAGCAACTAGTGCGTGCATCCACTTCCGTATTTATACCCGCGCCGCGGGGGCGGAGTGTGTGATGCGAATCACGCACGCCAATTACATTGGCTCGTTCAATAGTACTCGAAGATGATAGGCTGCCTAGCGTGATCCCATTTCAGTCGCGTCGACTACGTCCTCCGTTCCCTCCTTCAGGGAACGGTGGGTTGCATACGCAACCAGGACGTTCTCCCTCATTCCTGGTCGGTTCTCGTCTATGTTACATGGTGTGATGCTTGAGTGTTTCCCTATGACCGTCATTCTGTACCTGAGTTTTGATTATATAAGTAAATGTTTGAATTGGAGTCTTTGTGTCAGCCTCTCCTTCATCCTGCACCATAACCCGTGACAACGTTACTGTTATGCTAAGACTCCTCTCATAAATTACATTTTATTGTCAAATATTATGTAGAAAACTGACAAAAATGTCAACAATAAGTTGTCCTGGATTATACTGTATTGCAAATTTATTGGAAAAATACATTCCAAGTGCATTCATGCACACAGTATATATTATAGACTAAACACATTTAAAATACATGAACAAATTATTTTTGGACAACACACTTGAGTTGAAATTAAAGTGAATTACTTTCCATGTTTTCCATTAAAACTATTATTTTATTTAGTATATTAGTCAATACATCAAAATAAATTTCAATTAATAACTTATAACTTTAATAACTTTAAAACACTATAAAATCATAATTATTTAAAATGTATGTTTAAGTAAAACTTAAGTAGACAATTAAAAAGTGTTTTTTTAAAACATGCACTTAAGTGTGTTTAGAAATATTGTGATGAAAGTGTACTTACTTTAAGTTAAGCTTAATTAGATATTATTACAAAGTGCATTTGTAAAAAGTGCACTTAAGTGTGTTTAGAAATATGATCATGAAAATGTACTTTCTTTAAGTAAAACTTAATTAGACATTATTACAAAGTGCATTTTTAAAAAGTACACTTAAGTGTGTTTAGAAATATTGTCATGAAAGTGTACTTACTTTAAGTTAAACTTAATTACATATTATTACAAAGTGCATTTTTAAAAGTGCACTTAAAGGGTTAGTTCACCCAAAAATGAAAATTAAGTCATTAATTACTCACCCCCATGCTGTACCAACCCCGTAAGACCTTCGTTCATCTTCGGAACACAAATGAAGATATTTTTGATTAAATCTGAGAGGTGGATCACTGCTACATAGGCTTGTCTCTTGATAAACTTATATTTGAGCCACTGTAGGCACATGGAATATTTAAACATGTTCTTTAATGACTTTCTGGGCCGTCAAGTTTCATTCCCTTAGGCAGCCTATGTAGCAGTGATCCACCTCACAGATTTAATCAAAAATATCTTCATTTGTGTTCCGAAGATGAACGAAGGTCTTACGGGGTTGGTACAGCATGGGGGTGAGTAATTAATGACTTAATTTTCATTTTTGGGTGAACTAACCCTTTAAGTGTGTTTATAAATATTGTGATGATAGCGTACTTACTTTAAGTTAAACTTAATTAGATATTATTACAAAGTGCATTTGTAAAAAGTGCACTTAAGTGAGTTAATAAATATTGTCATTAAAGTGTATTCCCTTTAAGTTCACTTAAGTGGTCTTTAATTTTAATTATATTATATTATCTGCAAGTACACTTTTCAACAAGTATACTCAGGGCTGGCAACTCTCACGCATTGAGCGTGAGACACACGCAATTGACCCAATTCTCACGCTCTCACGCCACACCCCCGATTTCTCACGCTTAAGTGTCAACTTAAAATGCCTGAACGATGAGTTTATCTATATATCTACCTGTTGAGCCACTCGCGATCGACTAGTTATCCCGCAAATTAGTTAAAATATCCCGTAATCTAGAGCACAGATATTGTGCTCCAAACCGCGCGCACGGCGGTCAGAGACCTGAGCGAGCGAGAGACCTTCCGCGTGCAGACAGCATACACGCAAGGTCCAATCTACAAGCCCTCCCCCCGTTGGAGAAGTCTCACGGAATACCCCCCCCCCCTCTCGTTGGAGAAGTCTCACGCCAAGCTAAACTCAAAAGTTGGCAGCCCTGAGTATACTTTTATGAGTTTAAGCACACAAAAAGTACGCTTTCAATACAATTAAGCACACTTCTTTTTCACAAGGGCAAGCCATACTTAGATGGTATGCAAGCTAATAGGTTGTCATAAATGTTGTTATTTTCGTTCAGGGCGATGGTTCAGATCTGCCAATGTCAGTGACAGCCCGGAGCTAGCTAAATTAGCGCTAACGTTGACGCTGACACTCGCCTCTCACATAAAACGGCGAAAACCAATTATTAAATACACAGGCATCCTACCTTTCCATACAATCCGATATAATCCATGGAAGATCCATAATCCATAATCCATAGCAATGCACGTCCTCTGCTGTATCCACAACAATCCATACGTGTTTGAGCCATATTTCCTTCTTGCAGGTGTTCATGTCAGATCTTAATCCATAGTTATCGCTGACGTCCGTACAAAGTAGGCTAACCTAAATGGTAAAAGTAATTCCAATTTTTTTTCCGGTTGACTCTGTCTATTATATCAGAATTAAAAAGCAGTAATCCAAGTCGAGTTCGTTGACTGTGCATCTTGAGCAGTTTCGTGGCCCTTAACCCTTTAACTGTCACCACCTCCCTTTTTTCGCATGAAAATCACTATCCAAACATAAATGGTTGTAATTCAAGAATGCTTTGTAATAGACCTATGGACAAGTTATGTTCCAAATTTTAGGCTGATATCTAAAAAAATTAGCTTTCAGTAAGATTTTATTTGGGCGCAGTAACAAACTTTGTCACTAGATGGACAGCCGCTTCCTTACTGACCATATAAGGGCGCCTCCATATGCTTTGAGTGATCTGAACCAAGTATTTCCATAATTTTCATACAATTTATAAAGTAGACATCCTATTCAGAAGTAGTATGAGTTGTTTGGCAGTATTTGATTTGAATTCAACCTCTAATAAATGCATAAAAAGAGCATATATGTGCGTTATAGCTGGCAGCCGCATCACAAATCGAGAATCCATAATATTTTTGTTTATATATATAAAAAAAGACTTTTTATTCAGACTTTTGCATTTAAATAAATATACCTTTGTATTTAATTATAATTAAATTAGCTTTATTGTGAAAATATTTCTTGTATTTATTCATACTGTACATACTGTACTGCAAAGTAACTTATCTGTCATACTGTTTAACTGTATTAGTGTTGCCGCACTATCCTGATCATTATAGCACTAAATAGGAACAACCAAAGGTCTTCTATATAATTTAAAACACATACCATGATGACTAGACCTTGGTTAGGTGTTCTTATAATGGATGTAAGTATGGGGAACAGCAAGCAAATATTGATTATATGTCAGTTACTGCCTTTTGCCTTTGCACGACTCCTTATTTTTGGCACATGATACAAAGGCAGAGTACAGTAACTGCCAAACAAGGGTCAAAGGTCAATTTTGAGCTTAAGATTTTTTGCATACAAACATTTCTTCATTATAGCAACTAGTTGTCAAATTTTGGGAGTCCTACCTATAATGCTTTTGTCTGGACAAATTAGAAACTTTAAAATCATTTTTCTCAGTTTCACAATCTAGCGAGTTAAGGTATTTTGCCGTGGCAGGGCAGAATAAATGTTTTAGAATTGGATAATAAAATTCATTATTATATATTTAATTATGATTCATAATTTTTTTTTTTTTACATTTTTAAAATTGCTTAAAGCTTGAAAGCATTAAAGCACATTTTAATTATAATTACTTAGTAAAATATATAATTATATATTATACAAAATATATATATATAAGATGTAATATTATTTAATATTTAATCTTGAGTAAATTGTTTTAACCATTGAAAGACTGTAAACTATTTTAATACTCAATAAAAGTAATCATTTAATAATAATCAATTAATAAACTTAAAATGTAATTACTTAAATTAATAACATTTTTGTATTTTTCATTATAATTAGTTAATACAAATGTTGAAATAATTGTATATTATTATATTTAACAGTAATTAGTTCATTAAAAAAGCTCCAAGTGCTGTATGTATAAATTACATCATCTATGAAAGCATCAAAATATATGGTCTTTTGTCCCATTCAGTCTTTATAGGAACGTGACTGAATATGACGGACAGGACGCCTGTGGCCCCAACAGTTGGGCGATAGCTGACGTGGAGCCTCCACAGCGCGTCACCGAGGGCAACCAGGTGGAGCCGGGTTACCTCATCATGCATCTGAAGCCCTGGACCCAGTACGCCATCATGGTCAAAACCCAACTCGCCGACTCTTACGAGCACCAGGTCCACGGGGCCAAGAGCAAGATCATCTACGTCCGCACCAACGCCACACGTACGTTACAGCAACTGTCTGGGACATGAGGACGTGTTTTATCAGGACCAGTTTCTTCTCATTGTTTTGGTTCTTAAGCAACAATAAGCAATAAGATATATACACACACAATACATATTATACAGGTTAAAAATGCATATTAATTTTATACATTTATACATTTTTAAATAAATTATCATTATAATTGTATTATAATTATAATGAAATTTAAATTTCATTATAATCATAAGTGAATAAATATATAAATTGTAATAAATACATATACAAGTTGAAAAACTGCATATTAGTATTAGTAACTGAGTCTTACTAAAGATTTACTTTTTGTATAGATACAGGTTTCAAGTAGGTTATTATAGCTGCATTTAAATCTGTATCTTCAAATGTTCTAATGCTAGTTGCAGTGATAGTTGAACTTCACATTGCATCTGCGTTTGTGACATACTATAGTCCCAGAAACAGGGTGAGTCTGGTGATTCTGGACCAAGGTGTCTTGGAACATTTCTACTTGGAATGTTAAGTTTTGTAGGCTAATGTAAACTGGCTATTTTTAAACACAAATAAAAAAAGTTAAAAAACATTATATGAAATGATTTACAACATTTTGGAAACAGAATACTAAAATATTCTGTTTTCTGTATTTTGCATTATTTAAAAAAAAATGTATGAAAACCACAATGAGGAAAATATGCTTTAATAGAGAAAAAGATATTTGCAACACAAGGCTTAGCCTACTATACATTTCTAAATACAGCACAAAAAATCAAACCAATGCTTTAATGTACATGGAAGTATTTTAAATTGAATTGATATAATATGCAAATTGACACTGATATGCAAAGCATGGAGAAAAACACCTACTCACAGTGTATCATTGGGTTGTTTAACCTCGCCATCTAGTGACCACATGGGAGAATGTAGGATTACTCAATGAGGAACTGATGGTGATTGACTGTTTCCTGTCTGAGACTGTTTTTACTCATTTTCTGTTCAACTTTCATGGATCTGACATGATCAACCAATACAGTAACAGCAGCCACGCCCACCAGAACAGAGAGGACCAATCGGATCACAGCTTCAGTAAAACTACAACACTGGACAGAGTCTGAAAGAAGAAAAATAAAAACACTCAACCATTAGTGCGTGCGGTCAATACCTCATAAAAGCTCATAATCTTACCAAAAGCAAAAAGGAAGTAAAATATATTATATAAATATACATTTTATTAAAAAAAATAATATATGTGATTTTCCTATATCATGCTCCATTGCCTGTAAATTACCCTGGTACATATATTGAAGTACCTGCACATGTGTGACAGAATTGCGTGATGTCCAGATGTGTGGTCCGGTGTGTGATGGTATTGTTAATCACACAGCTGTAAGTGTTGTTATCCTGATATTCCACATCCAGAGGTAGAGAGAGACTGATGCTGAGATCACACACACTGATGCTGGACAATACACTGATTCCTTTGTACCAGGAGAGAGTCACATCACTCACATTCAACACTGAACACACCAGTGAACATCTGGACTCTGATGATGATCCTGATGATGATGATGATGATGATGATGATGATGATGAACAGTTTGAAGAGTTACCGGTGATGACGGGAATGGGAAGAGGAGCTGGAAACACAAGAACAAATATATTATTTTAGGACTACCAATTACTAATAAAATACATTTCTAAAGATTGTTCATAATTTTAAACACATCAAGATTTTCCATAATAATTGTTACAAGATATTAAGACAATGTGTGTTTAAATTAATTGGAAAATTAATGGTTCTACCTATAGATTTACTTAAAGAGTAACATTGAATCTCTTGAGGAAGATCCCTCTGAATCTGTGAATCTGTACTTCCTAAAGTCCAGTGTGTTCAGATCTGATGTTTCTGATGGTCAGAGATCCAGTTAGACTGTCTATCTGGAGTCTGTCTCCAAATGTCTCATCACTCTAAAACATATAGATGTTCTGATTGTATATTTCAGCTGCAAGTCTCACGAGGTCCAAACGTCCACAGTACCTGATCATCTTTCAATACTTCAGTAAAACCAGTGTGTAGAGTAACAGAATCTCCCTCAGTCACTGACTTCATTTCATCCGTATTAGTGTCAAACACACACACACCTGAAGAACACATACATTAATACATTATTATAAGACAGAGACATAATATAATCTCATTTCCTGGAGTTTAATCATGCACTTCTAAAAGGTAAAACATGCATTTTATTGCATTAGTGTTTAAATAAATGCTCCACATTTGCTGATTAAAAGTGTTAAGAGTTTCTCACCGCTCAGAACAAACAGGATCAGAACACACAGATGAGAAGACATCGTGACAGAAACATCCAGCCGAGAGACACTTCACACACAGAAGAGCAACTTATGATTAAAGTGTGCAGTTATTTCATAATTATAGATTACTAAATCTAAAGCCAACTGGTCTCACTCTCCAGACGAAGTTCAATATTCTTCATCATCGTCTTAATATTTCAGAAACTCTCACTGTGTATCTGTCAAGACGTGTGTTTTTTTTATTATTATTTCTCTCTCTGTATGGACTCTTGCACAACTGTCCTTATTATGGCTCAGGCGTTTCCACAGCATTCAAAGAACCTATAGACAGTTACAGGTACAACTATTGTCATAAAGAAAACACTAATCCTCGGCTTAAGTCTAGTCTCAGACTAAAATGTATGTTTGACATGTTTTAACTGAAAGCAACTTGCACTGATTAAAATAAGTCAGTGTCATTGTTTGGTCTCAAGATGCACCATTTTTTCAATGCACTTTTAAAAAAGCTACTTAAATCCCCCGATTGAACTAAGGTCTAAGCATGGCTTAATCTAAACCCTGTCTGTGAAACTTTATGTTATTGCAAACTGCAAAAGTGCTCTGGATATGGGGTATGTGATTCTCTTTTTTGTCCATTTTTTCAAATTCACTCGAAATCCTCCTAACCCACTTACAGCCACTGAGTTAGAAGCACTTAAAAATAAAAATTAAACAATTTAATCATCTGTGGAATACCACACCCCCCTCCCCCATCCCCAGCGCGCGAATCAGAGACAGCGTTGGAGGAAAGAAGGTAGGACCATTTGAGTTGTGTATTTTCAAAATCTGCCGGTCGTTTTCCAAATCACATACCCCACCTTTAAGAGTTTTCTGTTAAAACAGTGTTATGTTAGTGGACCATGCTATATTCAGTTGCCCACTGTCATATTCATGTCATTTTTACTGTGTGCTATATAAAATTAGTGTTACCTTGTCTTTATTTGAAAAATATGATTGCCAGTGCCGTGCGCACAAACTTACCAGATTAAGCTACTGAGTGCCCTGTTGGTTAGTGTTTACTTCCTTACTTCCATATTGTTTTCAAACACTTTCTTTATTTGTGAAAAATACTAGAATATGAGTACAGAATCAAAAAGTTCAAAAAGAGAGTATTTTTTTATTAATTTATTGATTAATTATTTATTTCTAATCTCTAAGATATCAGCATCGGAAAACAGTATCGGTCGACCACTAGTTTTTATTATAACTGAATGGTGAATTTCTCGGATTCACTATTGTCGCGGCTTTAAGAAAGCAATTTGAGTCCGTTTTTGACTTCTACTGTTTTGAGCGCACTTTCAGAACCTTTTTTTTTTTTTACAAAGCTGTCACTGGGCGGTAGGCTACCCTTTCAAAAGGCACACATTTGTACCTAAAGAGTTAATACTAGTACCTCAAAGGTATTGCTACCATAGGTGTACATATAAGTTTGTGTAAATCTACTGAGGGTTCAGAGTATTTATTTGATCCCACATTAATTTCACACACGTCTAGTACTATTATGTGGTTTTGTTTTATTAACACAGTGTATACGTGTTTCTTGATATAGCCTGAAAGAATAGAAGTGAAATGTGACAACATGACCCATAGGTGGGATACATTGTTACATGGCCATATGACAGCTTAAAATGCTATCTGATCTAATTAAAAAATATATATTATATTTTCTCAATATAACACCATTATTAACTTTTTTCATATAATGGCATTTTTTTTATAATTAAAACTAATTTTTGAGTTTGACAATGAACACACATAGTTCAAAACATAATAATACTTAATCATTTCTGAACATTGACTCTCAGTCTTTATTCACCTTTTTCTCATGTTTTCTCAATATAATTCATAGAATAGAATAGCACAGTTATAATAGGGGCTCATTGTAACTCAGTGTTGACTTTTGCTATGGTTAAATAAATGTTCAGTGATATCTTCCAAAAATTTCTGCATTTTGGCACAATTTTTTCTCTATATCGTTGATATGGCAACTAGTAAATACACAAAGTTTGTCATGCTAGCATGCATGGAAGTATTTAAAGCAGATCAACAGCCTTGAGCAAACCATCAGTTTAGTTCTAACACACCCTTCTAAGGGGTAAGATTAATCCTGATGCAATTTGTGGAGGCTCCAGGCGATCTTTTATAATGTAGTCTTGATGAGAGAAAACCAGTGTGAGTCAGAGGATCTTTGATGAATGGAAAGACGAGGCCGCAGCCTGGCACAAGCTTGGGTGTCCTTGGGGGACTTCTAGTTCAGCAGCATCTTCACATCAGGACGTCTCAGGAAGGACTAAGAGACGTGATCTTGTGATCAGTGATTTTTAAAGTGTGAAACCAATCAAAAGGTTTTATGACCCATTGTGTTCTTGCTGGGCATTTGAATATGTCATTTGATTGGGTGTATAACAAAATAATCTTCAAGATTCTTATAATACTAATGTGTCACAAAGTTAGCTAAATGTAATGTAAATTAACAAATGGGGGATGGAGATTGGAGTTTATAGACTTATGCCACACACACATATGATTTTGGTTAACCATAGTATGCAAGTCTGAAACATTAACCCAAAAGAGTTTAAATGAGAGAATGAATACATACGCCAAACATAAAAGGAAAATCATGAGATGGGAAAATTAGATACATGTTTATACATTTTATATAGAATTTATAGGATTAAAATGGTTTATTTCTCCTTTTTAGAAAGAATTAAGTGAGAGTCACAACTCTTTGCGAAGTTTGCAAGTTCCTGTCAGTCTTAATGTGTCCTGTCACAGGACACCGGGTTCTGCCAGTGGGTTAGCTTCTTTTGGGATGTTAGTTTTGGGAGAAGTTTCATAGACCTTTGTTGGGATAGTGAGTTTGCTGGATTAATCATTAAATATAATGAATAATTTGTGTGTGTCTGAAAAAAAAAGTGTCTTCGAAACATATACCAGTGAATTATATTTGAGTAAAAAATATATGCTCAGTAATACCTTATTACTTCATTTAAGCTATGTATTTTTTTTTATGTGTAGGAAGTGGCCTACATTATAAACAGATGTGCTACTTTTTTGTAGAACAAGTGCTGGTATCTTGTGTATTGTTTTGGTGAAGAGAGGAACGTTTTATTTATTTATTCATTTTTTACACAGTGATATTGTATGTATACGGGTGTTTTAATTTGTGGAAAAGCAGAATAAATGTTAAATTGTGGGTAAGATATTACTAATCTTCACAGCTAGGTGGCAGGACATACCAAAAAATAAACAAATAAGCTTTTTTTGCACAAACAGCTCCCAGCTGTTTTTATGCGATCACAAAAGCTACATGCTACAAGTTCTGCAAATTTTTGTCTTGTTTGACACACTATAATATGTGAATTATATTATGAGTAAATGGAACACATTTAGCGTTGTCAGGCTTTTATTTGTACTCAACTCAATGGATAAAACAGGAGACGCGCACTCGAGTTTATGGCTGCTATAACTTTGACCTGCCACAATATGACGCTGTTATCATCAATCCTGATGTTTTGTGTCCAAAGCTTTTTCCCATCCCTATTATCCAGTGACTCATAGGCTATATACAAGTTTTGGATTTCCAGTTTAACAAAATGTCTTTGTTGGCGACAGAAATGACGAGCGGGTTTGTTGACTGGGTCTGCTGTTACCGAGTAGCCTAAACCGAATGATGGAGATTTACAATCAACTTGGATGTTTAAGTCATTTCAATTTAAATTACATTAAACAGACTTAAAAAAAGGTTGAATCTTGTATAAATTACAAAAAGTTGAAAATTGCAGTGTAGCCATATTGCATAGATTTTCTTCCAGAGGTCATTGTTGAGGGAGAAAGCTAAAACTTTTTCCCATTTGGTCAAGGGTATTATAATTGTTGCGTCATAATTTCATATAAATGTATGGAGCGTGGAATTTGTTGGATATATATATATCCTAAAGACCTTACCTCTGGACTAGTGTTGATGTGGTTCAGTGGTGAGTAGGGGTGGGAATCTCTAGGCACCTCACGATTCGATTCGATTACGATTCAGAGGCCTGCGATTCGATTCTAAAGCGATTATCTGAATATTTGTGTGTGTGTGTGTGTGAATATAAATACTTTGCTTTAAAAGTACAAAGTAATGACCCATAAAGAATTAACGTACAATATATTTTATTAACATTGCAAAGAACCAACAGGAAAATAAATGTGTGCCTGAACTAGCAGCATACTTGTAGTAAATTAATAATATAACAACAACAGGTGTTCTGACGATTCATGCTACCCATCGAGATGTGCTACTTACTGGTTATGCGCATGTGCAGACTCATTTTTCTTCTGCTTATCACGCCCATAAATCTATGCATCCTTGCTGTGGAGACTTGTAGGAAACTTTGACAGGTCAAAGATGAATATTTGATGATAATTTTTACTTTTCACACGTTTTAAAAATAAAAACAGTACATTATACTGTACTCTTAACTTCGAATTTTATTATAATTTGATTTCATATAATATCATTTTTACTTGTTATATCAAATGTGATAATTGCTAGTTCATTTAAAATATCAAAATATGCTCCCCATACACTTACCCTGATTAAAATGAAATAACGATGTCATAATATTGTGAGATTTACACCATTATGGAAACAATAGAGAATGAATCAACATTATCTGTGATCGATTGTCGTGTTGCCGAAATATTTTAGTTTTATTCTACAAAGCTTACAACTACTGTGGCTCTTGTCCAGCTCCTTTCCCCCTTCAACTTCATGGAAGCCAAAATATTTCCACACGCCAGCTTTTAACGAGGAGGGTGTTTGGATTTCGCGCTCAGCCATCGCGTCTCTGTTATGTGCACACGCCACAGACAGACGGTCCGGGCACTGCACTTCCGCGCTGCAGAGTTCCGTCTTTTGCGTTCCGTCAATATTACGTCATTATAATTTTTTTTTTTGGAAAATCGATTTTTTGACATTTGTGAATCGATTCAGAATCGTCCACGTCCGCATCGCGATGCATCTAAGAATCGATTTTTTCCCCCACCCCTAGTGGTGAGTAGGCCTAATTCCTTTTTGTTGCCATGGAGAGTGTACAGGTTAATAAATGTTATTTGTTAGTTGCTGAATATAAAGAAAGAACTCATGATTCATGCTTCTCAATAGACAATGGGGATTAATTTCTGTTTCAAAAATGAGGGAAAGTTTGATCCAACTTGAATATGATTATATGACAATTAAAAGGAATAAACAATACCATGGGGCCATATAGTTAATAAAGACTGGTTGAACCATTTTCAGCAGTTACTTTTGGATGATCTTGCAAAAGTATATTTAGAAAACATTTGTAGGTGTAATACAGTAAAAGCCAAGTAACTTGACCGCTCCAAAACAAAACATGGTAAAATATGTAGTACTTTAGTGGTAACCTGCAGTTACCAGGAACAGGGAAAGAAAAGTGGAAGAATATTAACCATTTCAGGCACAGTGAACATATGTTTCTTTTCTCATTATAGTTTAGACACCCCCTCCCTTGAATAATTGTGATATTCTGAATACAAAAACATGTCTTTTTTTTCCCTGATTGGGTCAATAATAATGTTGTTTTAGTCAATGCTGATGGACACTTATATTCATTCAGAATTTTTGAACAGGAATAACATATCTTTGCTATTGCTTTTAGGGCCATAACTCTTTTTAAAGACTAGATCCCAGATGTCAGTAGCTCATCATTTTGATATTATAATTGGTAATATTTGTCTTTGTTGTCTATCTCTGGTCGTTGCAGGATAATTACACATTTCAGAATGACCAGTTTGTCAACATTCCATTGAAGAAAGTGTGGACTTTGTCATCTAAATAATGACTAACCAATTATGTGAGATGTATTTTACAAATTACTTCAGCTTTTTGTATCATGCAAAGCTCTATCTGATAGCACAGGCTTCTAGCGCTCATGTAACAATAAGCTCTTGTTGTTGCATTATACAATTGTAATCAGGTATTGGTATACAGTTCTTATCTGTATCTTCTGCTATGTCATATTGTCATATATCATTGTATTTTGTGTTTAAGTTTGTGTGCTTTTCCCTTTGTTTATCTTAGTGGGGTTTTGTTTTTAGTTTAGAAAATGTAAGCTTTGCTCTTTACGACTCTTACATGTAGCTACTGTGTACTTCCCAGAGACTCTTACACAGTTTAGTGTACTACTACAGTAAAATGTGAATCTTAAAGTAAAGTCTTATGGTTTTGTTTTTGTTTTTGTAATTGAAACAGTAGCTTCTGTTGAGGACCTGCCTGATCTTGGAGAACAGTGTAGTCAGAGAGATGGAGATTTGTGGAGTTCACTGGCAGATTGAATTAGGAATTTCTCTAATGGCTCTGTCAGCGCTTCTCAGCAGCTTCAAAGTCTATCATCCCTCTCTTCCAAAGGGTGGAAGAACATTGGTGAAAACAAAAACAAGCTACAGCATTAGCAGTGTAGCTGCGTGTTTCATTATTGTGGGGATTCTGAATTCTATTTGGAAAATCCTAGATAAAGTGATCTACTGTGCCAGACATGCCTTTAAACTATAGTTGAATTTTGATGGTCTACCCCTCTTCAAAAGTACTAGTACACAGTTTTGGCCAATTCTTGGTTTGTTGCAAGGATACACTAAGAAACCAGTGTTGATTGGACTGTTTTTTGGTACTTCTTAGTTATAAGCCAAATTCATCGGCTGAGTATCTTCATAATCTGGTTGAAGAGCTGAAAATTTTGGGTTTCTGTTCAAGCAGAAAAGTTTCTTTATGAATGTTGTTTCTGTTGTGTGTGATACTCCAGCCCGAGCCTTCATCAGAGGTGTGAAGTCACACACTGCATGGATGTGACAAGTGCCATCAAACAAACAAATCGAACAGAATGACATTTCCTGATGTAAATGCAAGGCACAGAACTGATGACAGTTTTAGGCAAGCAATGGATGAAGAACACCACATCTAACCCGGTATGACAATTACAAAAAGTGTACAGCACATCCTCAACCCAAGTAAGGCACAGGTGCAGGACAAAAAATAGTCCTATGTCCACACACTGTCTTAGGCACGTTAGTATTTTATACTACTTTTAAAAATCACCCAAAGTTATTTAAAATGATAGTTCAGGTTCTAGTTTACTACGCAGGGTATTAGAAGCAGAAACATGGAAAAGAGGAAGAAAGGACAAGTAATGGAGGGAGGAGGTAGATGGGGTGACGTGGTGAGTAGAGGATAGGAAAAACTATGATTTTTTTATTATTATTATTATTTGGAATAAATACTATGGGCCTCAATATTGTTTACTTTGAGAAACCCAATTTGTGAAGTGCAAAGTGCTGAATGGTTCCTTTAAAAGACAGTTCTGCTAAAACTGAACCAAGGTCTTATTGAGGGACATTCAGGTGTGATATCTACATGGATAGACCAGTTTAAGGGTTATTTCACCCGGAAATGAAAATTCTGTCATCAATTACTCACCCTTGTCATTCCAAACCCATAAGACTTTCTTTCATCTACAAATGAAGATCTGGTTGAATAAATCTGAGAGCTTTCTGTCCCTCCGTTGACAGCCTCATCATTAAAGTAATCCAGGTTTAATCTAAATTTTATGAAGTAATGCAAATTGTTTTGCATTTTTGTTTCTAATATCGATATTATATTTTCCAAATTAGACAAATATAAATAGTTTTTGTTGTTGTTAGATGTTTCATGTTTTAGATTGATCACACACACCATTTAATTATAACAGTAATTACAACCAGACTTGTGATAACACCTGTGCATTACTGACAGTGTTATACAATTTTTGTCTTGTTACTGGACAGGATCGAACATCACTTTCCAGAGAAGTTAATGACCTTAAGTCTTCAATTGGAAACAGTTTTGGACTTTGGTTCTGTGTCTCTGTGATCTCCCGAAACATAGTTTGCTTTGAGATCTTGTACCATCCTTATAATGTTCCTCTGCTGCTCCATAAGAATTTCTTGCAAGTCAGGCAAGTCAATTGCTTGGCGTAATGCTGGCCCAAGACAAGAGTTATTTCATGCCTTTCAGAGGCAGAACTGATATCCAACAAGGATGGTCTTGAAGTTTCCGTGATCTGTGTTACATCTGGAGACTTTAGGTGCCATACAGAGGGGTGGTTTTGTCTTTGTCGTTGAGGACTTGGTTGTAGCTCATAAGAAGCTGAACAAATCCTGTTGGATAGTGGATGTATTTTAGGGCCTTGTGGCAAATTGTTTTTTATGGGTGCAGTAGCCTCCTCATCAGTGTCATATTCATCCATTAGGCGCCTGTTTCGTCTTTAGGAAAGGGGACATTTTTTAAGGATTACTAAATTTGATTAAGAAAGGGTGGTATGTTCATGTAAAGACACTATTAGGTGACAAATTCCATTTTTGCAGTTCAAAAAGAAATGTGCATGTTAATTTTTTACACTGCACAAAAATATAAGGACTCGTTAGAAAGGTCTATGTTAATGAATTACAAAATATACGCAATCTTACTTTATCTTCCGTTTTGGTGACCTCAGGGAGTCAGGCTCAGCCTCTCACTGGAGATCGGTCTGTTGTTCAGCAAGAGGCAGCTTCCGACGTGCTTAACTATAATTTTCCATGAAAAACAGAATTCAAACATCAAAACAAAAAGTTGTTTACCATTTAAACTTTTTAACTGAATGTATTGTATTGAAAAAGGATTTATACATACTTGCAGTATACAGAATTTTAACTTAATATATAGACAAAGACTTGTGGGATTGCTCCTAACACATGGTTGCCCTTTGAATTCCTTTACCCTTGTAAGGAGCCTCCCACACACACACACACACACAACATTTTTCACCCAGATTGCCAGCACAACCTCCACTTCCTCAGTGACTATGTGGTACATGATTTCTGCAAGCAAAACACAAACATGGATAAGTTATTTTAAAAAGACACAGGCAAATACAGAAAGTCAATAATGACTCTGTCAAACCTTCCTGTGTAGATTGTGTCCAAGCGTAGCACAACATCTCTTATTACAATTCTGGGGAAGAAGAAGAAGAACGAACACACACACACACACACACACACACACACACACACACACACACACACACACACACACACACACACACACACACACACACACACACACACACACACACACACACACACACACACACACACACACACACACACACACACACACACACACACACACACACACTTCATCTTAAATGTAGAAGGGGGAAAACAGCAAACTTGCCCTGCCGCTCAAGCGGCAACCTCACATACAGGTCCTTCTCAAAAAATTAGCATATTGTGATAAAGTTCATTATTTTCCATAATGTAATGATAAAAATTAAACTTTCATATATTTTAGATTCATTGCACACCAACTGAAATATTTCAGGTCTTTTATTGTTTTAATACTGATGATTTTGGCATACAGCTCATGAAAACCCAAAATTCCTATCTAAAAAAATTAGCATATTTCATCCGACCAATAAAAGAAGTGTTTTTAATACAAAAAAAAAAATGTCAACCTTCAAATAATTATGTTCAGTTATGCACTCAATACTTGGTCGGGAATCCTTTTGCAAAAATGGAGGAAATCAGCCTGTGGCACTGCTGAGGTGTTATGGAGGCCCAGGATGCTTCGATAGCGGCCTTAAAGGAACACTTCGACTTTTTGGGACTTTAGCTTATTCAATGTTTCCCCCAGAGTTAGATAAGTCCATACATACCTTTTTCATCTGCGTGCGTGCTGTAAGTCTGTTTGACGCACCCACCGCTAGCCTAGCTTAGCACAAAGACCAATAAGTGACAAAATAACGCCAACGTTTTCCTATTTACATGTTGTGATTTGTATAGTCACAGTGTGTACAAATAACAAGGTAATATGAGACACAGCCACTTTTTAAACGTTTAAATACTGGGAACTATTTTCTCAGAAGGCGAAGCACTGCTACTTGGGCGGAGTGATTACCGCAGCACCCGAGAAGCGCTGTGGTGAGGAGCAGAGAGTTCGCGCAGAGTTGGAGTAATAGAGTCAGCAATTACTAGTAAATGCAAAGTTTACAATCATGGGTTTTCGCTGTATTGTGAAGGGCTGCGACAATAAACAGGGGAGACCAGGTAATACCATGATGTTTCATAGAATTCCCACCAAAAACGCTTACCTGATGAACCAATTGCTACTTGCTCTGGATATAGATCCAAACACACCTGTAGACATCATCAAGGACTATTTCGTTTGCTCAGAACATTTCACTGAGGACCACTATTTTGAAAAAATGCCACAGGGACCATGAAACGTGTGCTGAAGGATGCGGCCATCCCATCGATAGTAAATTCAGGACAAAGTGGATCACCTGCGGCCGCGGTAAGTGTTCCGTTATGTTTTTAGATGACTAGCCTACAGTTACAGTGCCATTAGCTAGATGTAATGTAACCTTAGTGACACTATTACATGAATAGGGTGCTCACTACTATTGCAGGCATGTGTGCATATTTCGTGTATTGACAAACTGTATGGTATGGCTATACTACAATTACATTGAACTATGCATTATGATTATTACAAAATCACTTACTTGGTGGACAGCTGTCCATTATGTTCACTCGGCATGGGGTGTTTCTTCCAGTTGATCTTGTCACAACAGGAAAAAAAAAATCGACAACTGCCGGGTGTAGTAGGGCAGAGAAATCTTCTGTGGTAACTTAGTGACGCAAAGATGTTCATTGTCATCAAGCCTTGACATCGATGGCAATACCCGGTCCCATTCACTACAACAAAGGCACTCGGTTTCTGTCGGCATAGGTTGGCATGTTCCACATTTACACCACCAGTCCGTGTTCGTTCTGATTCTCTCCTCGACCTCAGTCTGTTCGGCATCTTGTCTACCAGCTTCCAAAGTTTGTAACTCCTCATCTGTGTATTCTGGCTCAAAACGATATGGTTCTGGATCTTGGTTTGATACCAAATAAAAATCCTCTGACAATTCCTCAAAGTCAGCCATGATCACGAATCACGTTCGCTACTAGCTAGTTAGTCACGTTGGTTTTGTTGACAGAACGGCGCTTCTCGGGTGCTGCGGTAATCACTCCGCCCAAGTAGCAGTGCTTCGCATTCTGAGAAAATAGTTCCCAGTATTTAAACGTTTAAAAAGTGGCTGTGTCTCATATTACCTTGTTATTTGTACACACTGTGACTATACAAATCACAACATGTAAATAGGAAAATGTTGGCGTTATTTTGTCACTTATTGGGATTAGTATGCTAGCAGTATCCATTTACATCCAGTCTTTGTGCTAAGCTAGGCTAGCGGTGGGTGTGTCAAACAGACTTACAGCATGCACGGAGAAAAAAAAAGGTATGTATGGACTTATCTAACTCTGGGGGATACGTTGAATAAGCTAAAGTCCCAAAAAGTCGAAGTGTTCCTTTAAGCTCATCCAGAGTGTTGGGTCTTGCGTCTCTCAACTTTCTCTTCACAATATCCCACAGATTCTCTATGGGGTTCAGGTCAGGAGAGTTGGCAGGCCAATTGAGCACAGTAATACCATGGTCAGTAAACCATTTACCAGTGGTTTTGGCACTGTGAGCAGGTGCCAGGTCGTGCTGAAAAATGAAATCTTCATCTCCATAAAGCTTTTCAGCAGATGGAAGCATAAAGTGCTCCAAAATCTCCTGATAGCTAGCTGCATTGACCCTGCCCTTGATAAAACACAGTGGACCAACACCAGCAGCTGACATGGCACCCCAGACCATCACTGACTGAGGGTACTTGACACTGGACTTCAAGCATTTTGGCATTTCCTTCTCCCCAGTCTTCCTCCAGACTCTGGCACCTTGGTTTCCGAATGACATGCAAAATTTGCTTTCATCTGAAAAAAGTACTTTGGACCACTGAGCAACAGTCCAGTGCTGCTTCTCTGTAGCCCAGGTCAGGCGCTTCTGCCGCTGTTTCTGGTTCAAATGTGGCTTGACCTGGGGAATGCACAGCACTCTGGGAACAGCCTATTTGTTCAGAAATTTCTTTCTGTGTCTTACCCTCTTGCTTGAGGGTGTCAATGATGGCCTTCTGGACAGCAGTCAGGTCGGCAGTCTTACCCATGATTGCGGTTTTGAGTAATGAAACAGGCTGGGAGTTTTTAAAAGCCTCAGGAATCTTTTGCAGGTGTTTAGAGTTAATTAGTTGATTCAGATGATTAGGTTAATAGCTCGTTTAGAGACCCTTTTCATGATATGCTAATTTTTTGAGATAGGAATTTTGGGTTTTCATGAGCTGTATGCCAAAATCATCAGTATTAAAACAATAAAAGACCTGAAATATTTCAGTTGGTGTGCAATGAATCTAAAATATATGAAAGTTTAATTTTTATCATTACATTATGGAAAATAATTAACTTTATCACAATATGCAAATTTTTTGAGAAGGACCTGTATGTATGTATATTTTCATTATTTTGTCTAAGCTAGAACGTTTCAGCTCCAATGACAGATCTGAAACAACAAAAATTCCTTATTCACAGGAATCTATTGGGTAGTCAAACAAGCTTTCTTTCTTTGAATACTCCCTAAAAACAACAAACGTGCTACCTTTAAACAAAATGATGTTTTGTACCAGAACAACATTGTTAATGTCAATACAGTTATCACCTTCTGACATTTTAATGAGCACACAATCCCCACTTAATTCTCTGAACTGCCCAATAGTTCCATCGAACATCTGTGGTACTGGCCCATCCATGTGCATGAATTTTGTCTGTGTTTTCAATCGTTGTAGGCTACTTCACTGCTGCTTTTTGAGTCTATAGTATGGGCATCCATTTCAGACAGCCTT
This sequence comes from Siphateles boraxobius, assembly GCF_051911475.1. Lineage (NCBI taxonomy): Eukaryota > Metazoa > Chordata > Actinopteri > Cypriniformes > Leuciscidae > Siphateles > Siphateles boraxobius. The sequence goes on along the minus strand of NW_027508733.1, from coordinate 13,770,403 downwards.
CGAATTACTGCTGTGTGGTTTTCTGATCATTTTTTTTTCTTTCAATTTCTGCAAGTAATTTTCAAAAGGAAATTCAGATATTAGGTCTAAATGACCATGAAGTCTGACATCTCCACTAGTGAATCAATCCATGTATATTGTACACTACAAATTCTGGGCCATACAACTTACTGAAATGTTCAACGAATGACACAAGCAATGTGTTGGCAAAGTCATTCATGGATAAACAGAACAACGGATTTGCTAAAATACAAACTGCAGCAGACAAAAGCATGAAATAAGCCTAGCCTATCTTTGAGAAGCGAATGGAATGTCCGGCTCATTTAGTCATCACCAGCAGACAGTAAAAGTGTGTAGCGTCAGGATGCTGACGTGCATGTAGCCTCCCCCCTCCCCCTTTCTCCCTCTTTTCAAGCAGAGACACCGAGCCACAGACAGTAGCAGTCGCGCTCACTGAAAGGAAAGCTGCACACGGATTTAATACTCGATTAGATGAAAATGGACACTCTGTCTTGGTTATTTCTGCTGTCCTTTTGTTTACTTGACCAAAGTGAGTATAGCTTAGGATACTTGTTTCGCATTTGTAAACCGCATCACCCAAAATCCTTATTTAAAGTGAACAGGGTGAGTGATGCAGAGAGAAAAGAGGTGTGTAAGATTTGTGACTTTGTTTATTTTGGAAGTGCTGATTTGGTTGGTTTGAGTGTGGCTGAGGGACACTGTGTGTTTAAGAAGTTTCGAGGGTGAAACTGTCAGGAATTGTGAGAGTGAGGACCAGATGCAGAATAAGCGAGTGTGTGATCATAATATATATATATATATATATATATATATATATATATATATATATATTAACATTAACAAACCTCCTGCAGTTGAGCGTTGTTAAACTCACCGCTGAATGCCGTTTCCTGTGCACGCGCTAAACTTTGCGCAGATGGCACTTTGATATCAGATTGCGAGGGTTTTTAAAGTTTAAACATAAAAAAAAAACTGTTGGAGGGCCAGATAAAGATGATCTGAGGGCCGCCGTTATACTAGCCCTGGCATTGGTCATTTATTGTATCCTATTCCTTTTAATAATTATTTATTGTAGTCTCGATCCATTCGCAGCAGACAACGGGTTGCGGTGAGCTTACCCAAGACGTCAAATTTCAACGCTACAGGCTCCGGTTCAGAGTTCTATAGAAGTCTATCGGACTACCCTACACGTTGAAAAATGACGCCAAAGGTATACCCAGTGCGTTAAAAAGTGACGCCAAGGGGTCCTGGCCAAGCGTCCATATGTGACGAGTTGGGGTGTGAGAATAGGCTTGTTTGAGATGAGCAAAATCTGCGCAGAACCGGTCACCGGTGATCAGCGCGTAATGCAGTCCGGTTAGAAATGTGTCCGAGAGCCGTCCGCCTTGCTCTGATGTCATGCTGACGTGTGTCAAAAAGCTCTCGCGAGCGCAAGCCGCACGTGTCGGATTCTGCAGTCGCGCGCAGTTGCTCTCCACCGACTGCGCTCATCAAAAGCATGATGGGAAACGACTTGCTGACGACACAGCTTAATGTTGATTGGTTTAAAAAAACGTGATGTATTGTTCTGTTTTAAAATGTTTGATTTTAAAGCTCGGATATAATGTTTTATGTGTATTTGTTATGTGTGCATATTCAACTCTCGGACAGTGCGATCTCTATGGGTTATGCAATGTCATTTTATTATATATAAAAAAAACACATAGCCTATGTCTGTATTAAAGAAAAAATTATTGATAAACACTTATTTGGAATGGAATTAAATAACAAGTACTTTGGGTGTCTTGTTCATTATATTTATTTTCATATAAAAGCAACATAACTTAAATTACATCCAGTTTATTAGCAACACTGTGCACGAGCGTGAATCCCGTGAATCCTGCGATATCCATCATTGATCTCACAGGTGTCAGATCCACTGCGAGAAGCGAGATCTGTCCGTCTTGCCTGCGCTTTTTTCACTCCTCCTCTCACTGCAGCCGCCTACTCTCGCCTACAATTAAGGCGAGGCAAGGCGCATCTCAAACGAGCCTATTATGTTGCATTTTCATATAAAAGCAACAGAACTTAAATTACATCGAGGCTGTGTTCGAAACCGCATACTTTAAAAAGACGTAGGCGAGTGAAAAAGTATGTACGAATCCAAAAGAGTAGGCGAGAATTACCTGGGTGACGTAGCCTACTAATTATCGCGAGATTCGGACTTAAGTGCGTTCGAATATGCCTACTTTCCTACTATATAGTAGGCGAAAACAGTACGTGAAGGAAGCAGTATAGGCCTATAGAGGGAATGCATTAACGTCACTTTCCCGCCGGAACACGCCCCCTCAGCCGGACTGAGTGGCAGAAGAGCAGCTGCGTGACTGGATTTAATAGGGGGAAACTGCGAAAACGCAAGTAAAACAAACAATTATCAGTTTAAACTAAAGATTGGTCTCAATATAGTGTTCCTTACAACTTACTAAAGATCCAGTGATCCATGGATATTGACATGCAGGCAGGAATCGTGTTTCCTGACATTTATATGTGCCTGATTTTGACACCGGGGAAATACCCAAATTTGCCTGTGAACGCTTTATATAAATACAATATAGGCAGGTCTAAATCCAGGTTATCACTTATCAATGTTATATATATCATCATATCGTCTAGACTTAAAACTTGTATAGTTTTTTGTCAGTGTTTATTTAAAAATGTCAAATTATACAGAATATACAGTGGTAAATATTTGATTGATGAGTTGTCACTGCAATATATAACAATACAATATATAGAGAATGATTTTACCACTAAATTCAGCATAATGACACAAAAATGATAACTGCAAATCCACCTTTCGCTGCCTGGAGTCCAGTTGTTTCTATGAATTGCAGCGATCTATTTGCTTCTCTGTTCTGTAGCTTTCGGCAGTCTGTAAAAATATACCTCAGATTTCTTGTCAAATGTAGTTGTAGCATTCACGCTGAAAACCAATGCTGTCGCTCAGTCTTTTTGCCACTCAGTTCGCGTGGCCTCAATCACTCCAGCTGACGGTGACGTCACGCGCATTCCCTCTATACATACATAGGCCTACATACACACACACACACACACACACACACACACACACACACACACACACACACACACACACACACACACACACTTATATATAAAAATATATTATAAATATGACAACAATCAAATAACCAATATGATCACTGTCAGAGAGTTTGGGAATACTCTCACATAATTTATCCACATAAAAACATGATATCAGAGTTTTAAATTCAAACGTTTTAAAAGAGAACAATACATCACGGTTGTTTAAACCAATCAGCATTAAGCTGTGTCATCAGCATGTGATTTCTTTCACTTTTATTTGTGAGAAAGAATTTCTGCTGTAAAGACCAGATTTTTTTTCCAATTAAGACCGACACATCTGCGTTGCGATCGCGAGAGTTTTTGTTGACATACCTCAGCATGACATCATAGCAAGGCGGATTTGTGGAGGAGGGTCCGACTGCGGCATGGGCGTTCCAGACGAGCCACAGAAACTCCCCAATGGGCATTCCTGTAGCGTTTAATAAACCAATCAGAAAGAGTTTTGCACTGCCTTCTGGGAAAGGCGTAATTTCCGCTTTTTGGCTTCCGCTTTTTTAGTCCTAGATAAAAGTCTTTACGAGTCTATGGTAGTAGCTATGGCAAAGAGTTAGCGTAGGTCTATTTGTTTCTTGAGAAGTTATGTCTGTAAGTATAATTTATTTGTACAGTTTGAGCAATTCCAGCGTCATGTTAGAATGTGGTCGAAACGAAAGCAAGCAAGTTAGTTAACGATGTCATGGCAGCTAGCCAGAACGGAGTTAGATTGTTTGGTTTTATATACAATCTATGATTGCTTAGCCTTACGTAAGTTAAATACTGACAAATCTAACTTAGTCATCGTGTTTTTGTGGCAACGTTAAAAACATGTCAGCAATGCACATTGTTTCTTTCCATCTAAATGTCATTCAAAGTAAAGAAGTAAAAAACATTATGCATCCGTGTTGCTTGTTTGTTGAACACGTTAGACAACGCATCAAGTTCAAGCAGCAGCAAGATGGTATAAGAATACATTTGAGTTTGGTTAATGTTCTCCATATGTCTTCCTTCCACTGTAGTTACACTCTTCAGTCCTGTCCAGCGGTCAGAAGCCGCAATACCAAAGATGCCCAGACCCAGGCTGCACACTGCTCCACTGCCCTTTCTGTCCTCAGTACAAAGGGGACTATGCGAGGGTGGAAACCCACATGCAGAGCCATCTAAAGACGGTGGTGCATCATGGAGGTATGTTTTAGATAGATAGTTAAGCCTTTGTTGTCTCCAGAGTGGAGAAATTCATCTTTGGGAAGTGAGAGGCTGGCACAGGTACACTTAAAATCATGTTTAAAAAAAAAAAACACACACCCACACATAGACATGCATACATGGAGAGATTCCCCTCCCCATTACAAGTACATATCATATAAAATAGCCCCATGATAAGTATTCAATTAACGCACAGTTCACAATCTGCATCACAATCACAATCTTCTATTGCACACTGCCTCATTACCTCATGTATTGCACACAGCCTACATGTATTGCATCCTACCCTATATCATGGCCTTCCTTAAAGTATTGTCCCATCAGTATATTAAATAAATAAATGAATGCAGACACTCATAAACACACACACAGACCACATACCCCTCCACCAATTACGCATCATAAGATTCTCCCCATCTGTGTTATGCACAATACACAAATCTGCATCACTTAATCAGAAGATCATAAAGTTATAAAAAGTGTTTGACCTATGTTGCACACTGATATTGTACACAGCCTGTCGCATATATTGCACTATGCCCTGTATCATGGCCTTCTATGAAATCTTCTATTGATTTGTTATAAAATTACAAAAATAATGTTATTAGTGAAGTTACTGATGGTCAGCTGTCTTTGCCATATTTGCCAAGCCATTGTTTCATGTTACGTGGGCCAACTATTTGATTTTTTTTTTTGTCCAGAATTTATAATGTACAGATGCAATTTGGGCTGCAGAAAGGACAGTCACTACCACTGCTGTGGTTGTGGCCTCACATTTCCGAGGAGGAATAATTTATTGAGACACCTCAGCACCTGCCAATCACAGAATTCACAGGGGGCAAACCAGAGGCCAGAGCACCAGCCCCAGGCTCACCCTGTGCTGGATGAAGTGACACCAACATCAACAACGACAACAGTTGGCAGATCTTCTCAAGTGAGACGGGTGCAGTGCACAAAATGTGCAGTTGTGTTGAACAAAAAAAATCTTAAACAACACATGAGGAGACGACACCCGATTTTCAAAGAAGATATAAGAGTCGATCGCCATTTAGCGTGCGAATGTCTGGACACTGATATGGGAATATATGCTGTTTTAAAGTCATTTAACAGTAACAGTGGGCCCATTCACGTCCAGAAAAAAACCTCTGGCACGAACCACCAAATTAGGTGCGCATTGGACGACTGTATCAGAAACACAGAGGTAATGCACAGGAGTGGTTTCGTTACATATGACTGTGCCCACATTCAGTCATTGAAGTACTGTCCACCACCCCTCACTTCTAAGATCCAGCTTGAGGAAGATGTCCTCAGAGAAATTGTGAGCAGCAAGTGGTTCAGTGAAGAGAAAAAAAAAATATGTCTCCAGAAACAAGCAGCAGCACGTGAGGAAGGCATCCCTTTCAGTATTGAGGTTCAAGTTGGAAGCTCTTCCACAAGGAAATTTGTGTCTGTTTATGAGCCACACCTCTCCTACTGCAACCAGTTTGGCAGAATGATGGTAATGTTTGACTTAGTCAAAAACACATGGCACTGTCATTGTGCTACAGGAAAACAGGCTTGTATTCACAAGTGCATTGCCAAGTGGGACCTATTCCAAACAATGAAGGAGCATTTTGAAAATACAAATGATGAGGCTGAAGAAGAAGAAGAAAAAGAAGAAGAGCCTGAAACTGAACCCTGTTTTCTTGAATACAGGTACCCTCCTCAAAAAGAAAACTTAAAAAGAGTAGTTAAATACATACACAGGAAAAAAAAGCTTCCTGCGGACTTGCCCTCAGAGTTTTGTGGTTTGGCGAGTGAGGCTGAACTTCCAATGCATCTGATCCCAAAGGAACAACTTTGTCCAGAATGTACCAATGTTCCTCTCAGTAAACCCTTCATCATAACCAAATCAGCTAAAATAATCTCACTGAAGGGAGTCGTTGAGGGTAAGTGTCATGTAAAATTAACATTGAGTTGTATTTATTTATTGTTCCAAGTTTTAGGTGACACTACTGTAATGATTTCTTCATGTAATACAGGTGTGACAACTTATTCCAAAAAATGCAATTCATGTGGCATGATAATTCGCTATCAAGATTGGAAGGATGGTGTACACAATTTCGATGACAGAGTCATTCTTACTCTCCATTTTTGTATTTACCTTCGAAACTGCCTTCAGGTAATTGTACAGTTTTCAAGATGTGAAATTGGATATTGCATACATGTGCATTTCATATAATTTGTTATTGAAAATCTCTTATTCCAGACACACACAGCTCTAGGTCGAGCTATTGAAACATGTGAGCTGACCTCAGGACAAAAATATCCCAACAAAAACACTCTGATACATGGGTACCTTCATTTTGAAGCGTTAACAGATCATAATTATGATTTTGCCTGTGTTCGCTGTGGACATCACCCACCTATTGTTGTCATGGATCTTCACAAGAACTGTGTTTTTAGCATGGCAGGTACTGTCCAGGTTTTATTCTAGAAAATGCCGACCCCCATTTATTGTCAACTATATTAATATTTCTTATAACTTGTAGTCAGTGAACTAGAGAATCCACCTGATGGTTTTGATGGAAAGGTGGACATTGGTGACTTCTGGGACTCTGTATGTCTGGAGAGAATCGCAAGGGCTTTTGTTCCAAGTAAGTGGCTTTAATCTTAAATAATTGCCATGTTACCCACTGAAATACAATTCTCCACTTCACTTCCTGTCTATCTATTGCCCTTACAAACCCTAAGTACAGACTGTTTTCTTTCAGGTGACAGGCAAAATCCTTTCCAAGTTCAACCCACATACAACCACTGGGCCCCTTGGATTGGCTCTCATACTCGCAAGTCGAATATGGTGCTCAATACAGAGCATGAGAAGGTCCACATGTCCATGCAGCCAAATGAATGCAGGGAGATGGACATAACAGAGGACCGGTTACTGGACGAAATATCCAATTTAAAGGTGAGCTTATCTGCATTTCCTGAACATGATCTGAACCTTAAACTCGTACTATACTGACTTTGCACACATTCACTCTTTAGCACTTATGAACACATCCAAACACATTGCACCACACACACACACACCTGAAAGAAAATATATATATATATATTTTACATCTCCCTCCCTATTTCATGGACCTGTCTTACATATCTCCATGCATAATATTCCTCTACCCTCACTATCCTATATCCCCTGGCATTATAAGTAAGACCTCTCACACCCTCCCCCCTCACACACACCAGCACACTGCTTCACCTCTCCAGTCACCAATTCACCAGTAACCTCAACCCCCTCCAGCATACACCGAGCAAACTATGCATGTGACATAAACGTTTTGTGTCTCTTTTTTTTATTCTGTTCAAACAATACAGCAGTTGGCAATTACACCTTATTTTTTTTAATACATTACAGGTCCATGCCATCCGCAAACTCTGTAAGGAGTGCGGCATTGATTCCAGGGGCTCAAAAATGGAATTAATCTTGCGTCTAAGAGAAGAGATGGCAACTAGAAGCAAGTACGATAAAGTCTTTCAGAAGGTTTGGGGTGCATCTGGTAAGTTAAAATAACTGGCTCAACACAAGTGTTTATCACAACAGTGTTAATCTTTTGGACTGTCTACTGGTAATGTAGTTGGACATCATTGAGGTCTTTCTTTCTACCACAGGTGGTTGGGCTGTTGTTATGTGCCCCTGTGGACAAGTTGTTTCTTTAAAATGCAACATTAGGGCAGAAAGTCCGCGAGACTTCACAGACTTGTTGCTCTCGTGGAAACATATGCCAAATATAAGCATCTACGATTTTGCCCGAGGGCTTGCAGTACATGCTAACCTGAGAGAACCTGAGGTGGTCCCTTTCAGCCCTCATGAGGGTCGACTGCTGGACCCCAGCCCTGAAAACCTGCAGTGGGCATCCAAAGGTGGCACAGTCAGTTTACCCTGGCTCAAAACCAAGAAAACTTTCCCGGACCCGAATGGCCATCCTTTGACTGGGTCGGAAGAACACTATTGTCTTTATGACACCTTCCACGAGAGAAACACGAAAGACCCAAGAGATATCCTTCGGAGGTTAGGGCTGGTACCAGAGCTTGCCGGAAGAATAAACAGCCAAGTAGCTGAACAGCTCTTCTCCATCATGAAGAAAAATAATTACTTCATGAATATGCTCTCTCCTTCTGCACATGTCTTCACGATGCGAAATATCATTCATCACTACAATCAACGGAAAAACAAGACAGTCATGGAGGAATTAAGGAAGCTTGTGAGCCCTGACATTCCACTGACTCTCAATGAGTATGGACAGGCAGAATTCTGTCTCTTGCCCTCTTCTCAGACAAGAGAATGTGATCTTCTCCCAGACACGCATGTTGTCATGGACACTTTACAGACAACAGAATTAGACCCAAATTTCCCACCACAATGTCAGCGTAAGAGACATTTTCAAGCTGTTTTCACTAGTGATTGTATACAATACAGTATATATGTTTCCAATAATACATTCTATTTTTTCTCTCTCTTCAGCTGTTCACCCCACTAATCTTGACTCCACAGTTGCAAATTGGAAACAAACACTACATGCAAGACTCTCTCAAGCAGTAAGTTATAATAGTAGTATTTCTCAATCAGCGTCTTCAATCATGCATGCATGTATATCATTTTATGCACATTTCCCCATAGCTAGACTATGTGTTGGACATTAATGCCGACCCACATGAGCCAATTGTCCTAGCCAACTCCCCGATCCTCAAAAGGTCAGACTTTTGGACACTTGGCCTAGAAAGAGATATAGAAGCAACGGTAAGTAAAAACTTAGTGTCTATTCTTTGATCTGTATGTGGACTTGCAGTATGAATAATCTTATTTCTTTCTTTTTAGATAGCAAATTGTTGTTTCAACATTATCACAAACATTGCAAATGCACATGTAAGTAAGTGGTTTATTCATTTTACGAAACGACCTTGCCCTCTGATTTTGTGTTTTTAACCGTTGAATTTTATGTAGTGTAGGCAAAGTCTGTTTCTATGATTAAAAAAAAAAATTTTTTATTAAAGGGCATAGCAACCATTGCTGTGGATGCCTATGTGGTAGTGACGTGGCTTCCTCCATTATCAGCTTGCCCTGCTGATTCCATGATTGTGAGTAGTGATGTAAAATAATTTGTATCTACCTTGTCCTATCTACCTATTTGTATTTACCTCATATCCTTCAAATTCCTCTCTGAAAAGTTTTTGTTTCCTCCAGTGTGACTTTGCATCCAAGGATGTTGTGCTTCTCCCGGCCTGGCAGCCAGGACACTGGACTTTGTGTGTGAGTAATCTCACCTTGGCATATTGTTCTTTGAAATCATACTATTTTTATACAACCATCATCCTTACTTTGTTGCCATGTACTGCATCAATTTGTTTCAGGAATGTTTAATTCTAATATGAAATGGGCACAAAATCCAGAAAATGCTAATTTAATATATTTAAAAGCCTATTTCTTTCATCAGTTGCCTTGCCTAGGGTAACTCAAGTGCTCAGTCATAAAACATCTATGATATGGGGGTGATAAGCTCAGGAGGTAGATTATGGCTGAGTGAGAAACATCAGCTGTAAAGAGCTTTATGGTTGTAATTGGGTCCTTAACCAACCCATGTCTTGCTATTCCATGAAATTAAACTTTTAACAGGTTCTCAAACCAAGACAGAGGACTATGCACTTTTTTGACTCCAGGGATCCTAGTGGCTTTGGAGATGGCTGCTACCTAGATGTCTTCAGGTTTTTCCTAGAAATCTGATTGCTGGTTCTTTATGTTCATGGAAAACTCGGAGGGTCTTGAAGCATTGTTCTTTCCTATGTCTAAACCTTTAAGAGAATAGTTATGTAGTTTTTTTTTTTATTAAAATGAAGACAGTTGATCATTTTTTCCCTGGAAACATCAGAGTCTTTACTTTTTAGAAATATTATGTGGGCTTTCAAAACACTGCTTCAAGAACAGAGTGTTTTTTTAATGGAAGTATAGTAGTTCTGTTTTAGACTAACTTCCTTTTTTTTTTCAGATAAATTGTTTTCACTGTTCACACGTTCCATATGTTCCTAAGTCTCTATTAGGAAATGCTGTTACTCCTAGGCCAGTTACTAGTATGGGTATAGTGTAGACCTTATTCATTACACTTATAAGCTGTGCTCTCAAGGTGGGTATGTGTAGTCAAGGCAGAGTTTTGGCAATTCCTTATTAGGGCTCAGTGTTCCATTTGAAAGAGGTGAATTGCAACTAATATTTCTTCAAAATTATTTTCAGTAACCTCGCACATATGGTGTCCAGTGAAGAGTGGAACATCCTTTTCTTGTCAGACTATGAGGTAAAACATTGGCATGTGTGGATGGAGCTCTAATCCATTACAATTAGTATAGCAGCATAGACAATCATGTGTTGCTACTTGCTGACCGTAGTTGCTGTTAAAAAAATACCTATTAAAAAACCTATTAAAGCATATTGTGGTAGAAAGAAAGAAACAAACAAACAAACGGGCTTAAATGCAATTTGATTTGGAGAGTGAATGCAAATATGTACGGATCATCATCATTTACCATGCTCTGTTATGATTTTTCTAGGGTGCATCTCATCAGCATCTCAGCAATAATTGTGGGGTGTTCATGCTGATGGTGAGTTGTAGCCTAATGTTTTCTGTAACGTCTTTTATTGACTTCTTCTGAATTAGTAACTTTTTTTTTTTATCTTAATTTCAGTATGCTATGTATGCTACCCTCCAAAAACCATTTGACTTCAGTGAGGTGGGTTTTTTATCTTAAAATCTTAATCCGATGTATAATATTAAATATTATATGTTCAGTCATTTACTCGTCCTATTTGGAAGTTGCTGACCACAATATGTATTGCTGACCACAATTCTTTTCAGGTGGACATGACAACTATCAGAAGGTGGTGGTGTGCGCAAGTGTTGCAGACATTTACTGTTGAAAGGTATCACATTGTATCCTTAGTTTGTGATTGACCTACATTTGAGGATGTAGGCCAATATGCTAAACTCTCTCCATCTCTCAGCAACACTGAAGGACCAGTGGTCACACCTGCTGCAACGGAAAGGGACCAGAAACAGGACCAGCCATACCTCCCTCCAGAGATTTTGCAGAAGATCATTGGGATTACCCTTAGAATGGACATGACCATGCTGGAATCATTTAATAGGGTGTCTAAATTGTTTCGAGATCTTTCGAGGCCTTTTCATCCAATGATCAGCATTAATGATAGCGTGGCTGAGGATCTTGAAATTGAAAGTAATCTGGTGCATATTAGCATTGGCAAAATCTACAAGGTGGCAGGCCGTGGCAGTGGCCTTGTGCTACGACTAGCACATTTGTTTTCTTCCAAAAAAAATTGGATGAAGGCATGCTTGGTGCTTAGACACACAGGCTATGGAAGGTACTTGGTACAGGATGTACAGTTTGCAAAGTAGGTCCCATTGCCTTTCAGACATCTTAAGCATGCATGACACACACACGCATGCATCACACACACACACGCGCGTGCACATGCATGAAACACACACGCGCGTGCACATGCATGAAACACACACGCGCGTGCACATGCATGAAACACACACGTGCAGGCATGATACACTCTTGCGCACACACGCAACACACACACACACACACACACACACACGCATGCATGCAACACACACATGCAACACGCATGCAACACACACACACATGCAACACACACACACGCATGTCACACACACACACACACACTGTTCGAACTATACCGTGTCCTTTGGGGGAGCCCACTTGATTAGTTTGTATCACACACACACGCAACACACACCCATGCAACACACACACACATGCATGCAACACGCACACACACACTTTACCGTTCAAACTATACCGTGTCCTTTGGGGAGCCCACTTGATTAGTTTGTATAGTTAGTTGATATAACTTGAGTTTGTATTTATAAGTTGTTATTTTATTTTTTTACTGTATTTTATTTTGTATTTTATACTGCATGACAATAAAGTTTTAAGTTTGCTACGTAAAATAAATTGTCTGTGTCTTTACTGAAAATATCCATATTCAGCCAAGTATTAGTGTGTGTAAATAAGGGAACCCTTGTGAACTATGCTGTCTGATTGTAAATAAATGCTGCTTGTATCTTAAGTATACAGTGGTAACACTGTTGTAATATTTGTTATGAATGCAGTTTTTTTCGTATCCAAATTATTGCACTTACAGCAGTACTACAACTGTGTTGAGGTGCAGTAGGCTATTCTGCAGTAATTACTGTACTGTATGAAATACTGTGTTGATACTGCAGTACAATTTATTTTATTTTTTATCATAAGGGGCATGTAAGCTATTTGACAAGTAGAACAATGCACTGCACAACCCAACATTTTCAACTGCTACTGCGACGTTCGGTAGCTGGCTTTACGTTCAAACTTAAGTTCCTGCTTTCCTATGTTTGGTTCAATGCTAACGTCAATGCTAACCCAACCCTTATTTTGACATAATATAGACCGGATGTTGACAGTTCCTTGTAGGAGAAGAAGAAAAGGGGGGTTTTCCCGTTTACGGATAAAACGCCCATTTATGTTCCGAAAAGTGGGGGTGTTCCCGTTTACGGATAAAACGCCCATTTTTGTTCCGCAGACCGATGATATTCGATTTGTGGGTGTTTTCACACTGGTGGGTGTTTATAAATCATGCAATGAAAATGATGCCCTTCTCCCGACCCCACCCCTAAGACCTACCCACACTGTGACGTGGGCAAATCAGGTAACGCAGTTGACAACGCCCCTCTGTTTATGGCCTCGCCCCCTGATTTGGTAACTCCTATTACCGTCTGCAGAGACCTCTATTTGGCACACTCGGACACATTTCTTCCGGCATGCATCTCGCGCTGATCACCGGCGATCGGTTCTGCGGTGAGTCACATGTGTGGCTATCCTTAATCTAAACCATCGATGTCAATATTTTACTAAATTGATCTCTGAACTCTTTTATTGCATTAGTTTGGATTGTTTCAACGTTCCGTGATCGTGTTGGATTCGCGCAGGGGAGAACCGCGCTGGATTCCACTGTTTGAGACTCACGAGGAAGAAAACAAAGATTCGTTCATTCACTAACGTTAGCACTAGTGGTCAATTGAGGAAGAAGGTTTGTAAAGTTAACGAAGCTTACATTTGAGCTACTTGAAATGTTTATCATAAAATTTATAATTTGGTAATGCTAACGGATTGAAACTTATGTAAGTTAATGAGCTGTGTAACTAACGGTCGAAATGTGATGGTAATGCAAGGTTTATTTGTTTTTAACCTGCTCTTACGTTGGTTGATGACACAGATTGCAATAAAAGTCATTTAACCATCAGTTCTGGTCTTTTCAATAGACTGGATGCCACATATTATGTGAATGCTTGGCTAAAGAGATGCGTCTTAATAGCTAGCAGTTTTAAACTGGGACAGCGAGTCTGAGCCTCGAACAATATCAGGAAGGCCATTCCAGAGTTTAGGAGCTAAATGTGAAAAAGCCCTCATTCCTTTAGTGGACTTGGATATCCTAGGAATGATCAGAAGCCTCGAATTTAGTGATCTTAAAGAGCGCGATAGATTGTAGGGCGATAGAAGTTCCGTTAAATACACAGGAGCTAAACCATTTAGGGCTTAATAGGTCAGTACAGTAGTAATACTTTGTAGTTGATACGCAACTTAATAGATAACCAGTGTAGATATGATAGAATTGGTGATATATTATCATATTGTCTTGACCTAGTAAGAACTCATTGGTGAATGGTGAATTTTGTTTTCAAATGGTGATTTGTAAAGAGGCAAAAGTATTCTCTCGTGATGTGTGCACATTCATTGAATTGAAGTTAAAGAAAAGATTTCAGTGAATACAGTTACTTTTCAGTGAACTGATTGTTTCATTCATTAATTAATTTTATTATTATTCATTAATTAATTCTATTTTGTATTTTATTTTATTGACTGGTTTATTTTATATATATATATATATATATATATATATATTTTTTTTTTGCCCAGTTAGTATTGTAGACAACCATTAAAACAAGTGCAGACACACATTTAAGATTATTCAATCTTTTTTTTTTCATTGCAAGGTGTGAGACCCCGAACCCGGAAGTCCAGATATTAATATAGGTTGTGATTTATCTGTATTTGGTGAGCTCAGACTCTGTAGATATTTGTCCTACTTTATTTATTTTTTGGTGGGTTACATCCACACTGGAGAAAAACCTTACAAGTGTTCACACTGTGACAAGAGTTTCAGTCAGTTAGGAAACATGAAAGATCCACACTAAAGAAAAACAGTAATACTATTTTATTTGTAATACTTTCCTTCACTGCTCTGTATAAAAACTAAAAAGGCTCAGAAAAATGCAGATGATAAGAGACATTGGTGATTTATTAGAAGAGGAATGAAAAGACTCCTTATACAACTTTTTTCCGAGCTGCCACGGCAGAACAATCACTCTGCTATATAATATAGTGCTATACACTGCTATAGTGCTTGTGTCACAGCACTTTGAGATCCAGATTTAACAATCTAGGCGTATGCTAGTCGGGCTGAAACTAGCAAACAACACTGTAGTGCGTGTAGAGCACGCATGGATTTGTTTTGTGAAAAGTTGTAAGAGTTTTGTGTTTACTGAAGATGTCTATAATCTGCACTGCATTGACTCACTCTTCTGAAATAAGATTGGAAGTTTACAGTGCTTTTTAACACAATCATAAAATATGCTTTAGTTACCCTACTTTGCATCATTAAAATTAAATTGAATACCCATTTCACATTTTATGTTACTTCTAAATATTTTATACAGAGTTTGTAAGAAATTAATGATCTAATTTCCTTATTGCTAATGTAGTTATTGGAAAATCAAACTAAATTTGTTCAAATACATATCTTATCCCACTGTTGGGGTAGGCTAGTTATTTATAAAAGAAGCAGAAAAAACTACTGCAAAGATGGGTGTCATTTGTATTTTTTTTTTTTGTATTACTGATGTTTTATTTGATTTGATCAGTTTTTTTTTTAGTTCAGCATATTAGTTCATCTCTGCTGTTGATCTGTAAAGCTTGTTTCAGGAGTGTCACTATTAACAGCTGCTAAAAGCCTCTATTTTTAATGTCTATAGTTTAATAGTTTTCAGCTCATTAATTATGCTGATGTCTTCAATCACCTGTAAACTGACACTTAAAGCTCATTTCATTGGTGTCAACAGACAGACAAACTGCATAATCACCACTTATGAAATCTACAATGTATTTTGTTATAGTCTGTAATAAACCATGTTTTATGTAAAAACGACTACAAACTTAAAACAATTAATAAAAAAAATATGTTATTTATTGCTTATATAAATCTGTTAGTTTTAGTTTAGTTTATCCTACTGTATTTATATTCTTACATTTTTTTATATTTGGATTATTTTAATTCTGGCATTTATTCATGTTTTTCTACATGTCTTGTACAAATGTACATTTTGATAGATGAATATCAATGCATACAATGTGTAAAATTGTGAAAACAAATGTGATGATTTATTTTTGATTTTGTCAGATCTGCTCCTCCTACCACACACTGATTCCCCATCAGTGAAGCTCCTCCCACTGCCTCACCAATAAATGCTGAAGAAGAATTGAGGACAGTGAGAACATGAGTGATCCAGAGTCCTGCAGGATAAAAGATGAAGAAACTGAAGAGCAAAGAGGTTGGTATTTATTTTTGATTCTTTATTAATGATGCTGAAGATCATTAAGGTTATAAAACTTGCAGCAGTTCAGCAGATTTTGTAGTTGTAGTAAAAAATAAGAAAAGCTATAGGAGCTGTGAAATAAGTTAAAGTTAAACATAACGTACAGGGCACTTTCCATGAACTGGGTAGAAAATATCCTGAAACTCAGACATTTATATTGGTTGTCAATAGGGATGCACTGATCCAATATTCAGTTTCTATCAGCTCCAATACTGCAATTTTTGGACCGGACTGATCCAAATCCAATACTTTGCGTACTGTAAGACTGGAAAAACTTGAAGGACTTTAAGAGAGGGCCACTCTCTGAGAAAACAAAGGAAATTAACATTTGAACTCTCCCTCATTCACTACTGAGACGAAGGTCTTACCTCCCTCATCCTAATCTACATTTCTGTCCCCCATTCTTCATCCTGGCAGAGATCTCCCAAACTCACACAAGAATCTAAATGGTTTAATGTGAATGATTATGATCTAGTTTTATACATATTTGGTATTATTTGAAATGTCTCGGTACGACTGGTACAAATGTCTCATTCCCAAAGAAGTAAACCCAAAAGGTAATAAAGTTCTTAGGAAGTTTAGAAATATCTTCCACACCCTCCAATACTGGAGGGTGTGTCTTTGAGTTAACACCTTCGACCATTTGACTGAATGCTAATTTTCCACTGCTAGCAAATGGTGACTTACAGGTAAATTTCCACTGTGAATGATGTTTAGATTTGAAATGAGGTCTGGGTATATAATGAAACGCAGCGAGAGCTCAGGGCCTTTTTCTATTTCTGAGATCGGCCCGTGAGGCTGAGAGTTGCGAGTCTCTCTGCCTCACGCATTTCTTGTCGGGTAAACTTTTCCTCTTTGTTCTAGAACATTTGATGGTTTGCATTGATTATCTTTCAATTGATTATGGAATTGTAATAATACATTTACCTGACATAATAAATTGTTATATTTGATTATTCTAACAGACTTTGACTTTATTTTGATTGGAGTTAAAAGGAATAATCAAACATTAACGTATATTTAATGATGCACAGATATCATTGAAAAACCTTTTCATTTTATGGAGTCAGATGAAACGAGTTAATACATAAGATAAAATGTATTGCATTTAACCAAAAATACTTTGCCACGAGAAAAGACAGTAACACGCAAAGACCTTCACCGCTAATTCGAATACCGCCATTGGATCGAGTTAGACGGCCTTACAGTACTCATGGCTGTTACTGGTAAAAAAGCATATTAAAGCTCCTGAAACGTTTGTGTGCAGTGTGTTGTGTCACAGATTATTATTTACTCTTCAGAAACTCTTTCTCAGCCATCCTGTATTCAGCATTTAAACAGTATGTCACGTTGTTACGACAGTCAGCGCGGTAAAACTCACTCCAGCCAGAGTTATATATAAATGTCATAAATAGCTTAGATGTATTTAAATATAAATCGTAAAGGTTGTATCAGTAATTTCAGGCCCAAAAAACAGATCACATTCATCTAATCTTTCCTAACGATCCGCTAGCTGCCCGCCCCATAAGCATGCCGTCAAAAAACGTGTCTCTGTAGGCAGCCTAGGCTCTGAGATCCGCACACAAAAACAATTGGTTTCACCAACCACTCAAAACCAAAACAAATAGTGTTTCAACCATTCACCGACAGGGGGTGGTTGTTGTGAGGTTTTGCATGCTTATGGGGCGGGCAGCTAGCGGATCGTTAGGAAAGATTAGATGAATGTGATATACAAAAAGCTATTTTTAATTTATTTTTTTAACATTTAACCAGATTTCCTCAACACTTATGGTTATATAGATATTCTACAGTTATCAAGAAAAAAAACAGCAATGTTTTCGGAGCGGTATCAGCCGATAATAAGAAGTTGGTATATCAGATGGTTTATTAAAATATGGTATCGGTGAATCCCTAGTTGTCAACATCAGGAACTCAAACTAAATACTATCCAAGAGGTTTTATTTTACATCTGGTTCACAATTTATGCAACCATGTTACTGAACTTTTGTTGTTAAAATTGAAAGTTTTTTTACATTCACATGATTTTATTAATTTCTAGAAATAAACATAAAATATAAAAATTAAACAGTTTGTTTTAACTAAATACATTTTTCCTGAATGGGTAAGGAAATGCAAATTTAGGGTGTATTCACACCAGGAAAGTCCGATAGTTCACTTGCTTTGGTCCGAACCAAATACAAATTTTTTTTTTTTTTTTGGAATGGTTCGCTCTCACACTGCTCTTTTTGCAAGTGAACCAAAATTTGTAAACAAAACCACACGTGTGTCGTGCCGACGCGGTGTCATTGGTCGTTGTGTTAAATCTTACCCAGATACAATAGTGCTATTTTCTGATTGGCTAACAACACCAGAGGAGACGCGCTTGATTCCTGCCGGTTCCACAGTGAGAGCGGCGCGGCCAGAGTTTTGGGCGCTGCGGCATATTAAATTTATTACAAATAGTTTTTCAGCGTGAGAAATACAATGTGTGGCGGGAGAGCGTGACAAAAGACCGAAATGAGTGACTGTCACGCTCAATGCGTGGCACTTGAGAGCCCTGTGACTCATTCATTCCATTCCAATGATGCACACAGGACGCGCAGAAAGACGCGCAACAGTATCGTGTGGCCAGACAGCGCGCCGGAATGGAATGTAGTAGGCTACAACAGATCACTTTCCCATAACGCAACTCCGACTACGGAAGCCTGTTAACTCAAAGGCGCAGTGCTTTCTTGCAATTGGGTCGGTTCATGTTCACACCGTAAACGAACCGTACCAGAGTTCGTTTGGAACCGTACCGAGACCACCTCTTCAGCTGGGTCTCGGTTCGGTTGTTTGGTCTGCACCAGAGGTCGATTGCTGTATTCACACCTGCCCAAAAGGTCCGCACCAAGGGGGTAAACGAACTAGAGTTCGATTCAATCAAACCAAACAAGGCAGGTGTGAATAGACCCTTAGTGTAAATGTTTATAGTGAGGGGTGCACATACATAACTGGTGCACATGTGGTAAAAATAATCGATGCGCATCAGAAAACGTGGAGGGAAGCGCTTTTGAGTACCTTACTGGAGTAGGACTTTTCTCCATCTTTGGTAAGCAATCATGATGATAAGTGAAGGAATACAAATGTATTAAAAGGTTTAATTTAACTTCTAATACTATCATATATAAACTGAGAAAGTTCTGTAAATTGAATTTAGCATTCAGCTGTGGAGCACGAAAGTCCTGTCTTATTCTGTGTCTCTATATACAGCTGTCAGACGGGTTTTCTTTCTATTGTAAGTTAAAGGCCATGGTGCAGGTTAAACACCACTGTCGATTAATGGGTAGATAAAGCAGTCAAGATATGTATATAAAGTTAGAAATGTCTCCAAAATGGTGTTAAAGTCTAGTTATTGTAGTTTTTGGTTAGTAACGGTTATTTTTTACGCAACTCGGCGATGACTTCACACGAGGTAGACGCGGTGGAATGTAGCCTCAGCCGTTCTCAGCTAAGTTACTTGAACTAATTCTAGCAGACTGGCACTGACTACTATGGCGTCTAACTGGGATGAGGAAGAGGTGGCAAGACCCACAGTTAACATTTATGATGGCCCACAGCCATACAATTTCGAACCGTTTAGACGTGAGAGGGCGAATGAGGAAATACCGAGAGCCGATGGCCGTCAAAGACAAATAAAGGCATGGTCAGAGGAGAATGAATGGAGAGTTGGTGTAGTGTCCTGGTGAGTTGCTACCATTTAGAAATGCAGCAATGACCGCTGGAGCTAGTAGTCAATGAACAGCAGTGCATACAATTACATTTTTTTTTTACTGTCAGTGAATAGCATCGAGTGAAAGTCAACGTTTTCTTTTTATCCAGTGACAGTGATTATGTCGTTGGCTCAGAAAAAAGTAAGGTTACCCTAAACTTAGTCAGAAGATCTATAAATATAATGCAAGCTTGACAGTCCCACCTGTGAGTGTTTATTTTTAAACTTTTACCTCTTTCTCCGGTGAAAATGTTGTTTCACCGTAGCCGACGCCGAGTAGGCTGGTCATGTCTTCAGTGTGATTATTGTTGATAGTGCCAACTCGTGTTCCTTGCGATTGATTGTCATTGACACAGTCAGGCTTACCGGGAGAGGGAGTGAGTAGTAAGCGTCTGTGTCGCTGTGTTTGGCAGGTGTGTGTGTGGGCAGTGTCGTCCCATGGAAACTGTGGTGGAGAGCTTGTGTTGTAGGGAGGTGAGCGCGTTTTGGTCTCTGGTCGAGGATCTCACCCCGTGGCCAGCAAATGTAACGTGCCTAACGCAGCATCCTGGATTTGAGGCATGCTGCCTGAATCCGTTTGTGCTACAGATAGCATACTCGCACTTCAGGCAGGATCATGGCCCCCTTCAAGCCAGCACGCACGAGTATGTTCATGGTTTATGTTTACTTTACCAATCTTTTTACAGGGAGTCCTTTGAACAACAGCTATAGGTGACAAGACATGTGTTGCATGCACAAACATGCATAAGAGACAGGCTTCAAATGACGTTTCCAACCTACTTACAGAGTTTAAAACTTACAAATCTTTCCTACTTATCCCTAGGCAATACCGGTACACTGCGTACAGGCAGGCTATACACTGGGCTTATGGAGTTTTAGGGAGGAGTATAAGGAAGCCTCTACCCTCTTGTGTGGTTTCAACCATAAGGCAAAACTTCCAAAGTGGTGACCAGACCTATCAGGGCTTTCAATGGCCTCGTTTGAATGAGAATGAATAAAAATAATTCTGTAAATAAATATTAATAAATATTCTGTTGTGATCGCCCAATTGCCCTTAAAATGTTATAAAGTACACAGAACAATTTAAATAAGTAAAAACAGTTTATTGGAATTGCTTATAAGGGTTACTACATTTATTTTTATAGCACTTTTCATACATGGAATGCAACGCTTTAATTTCATTAGTACTCTGGCAGAAGCATTATGTATCAATTGTAGCTTCGCTAAAGAACTCTTCGAAAGGCCAGTGTACAGGGTTCGAAATTAGCACCCGCCAAGCGCCAAATGCGGGTAGATTTTCCGTTTGGCGAGTAAATCTCAAAAGGCTATACGCCACACTGGCGGGTGGATGTTCCAGACATCCAAAGTCTTGCGGAAGTTTCGGGAGTCTCCCGCATATTGATAGCGGCTGCCTGATGCTCGCAAATTAGTTCAAATCTCCAGGAATCTAGAGCGAGCGAGAAAGAAAGAGCGCGCTCATACTGTGCTCCAAACCGTGTAGCGCGCGCACTGCAGAGAGCGAGAGACCTTGTGTGTGTGTGTGCCTCAAGAAGCGTGTGTGAACCTTCTCCACACCCAAAATAGACCAGCACTAAATATATTATTTTAACTTAAAGAATTAACAAATTAAGATGACAAAAATAAAACACTGAATCAGTTTGAAGCTTTGAAAAAAACGCTTTTTTTCATCAGACTACGTTTTTTCGTCAAATAAAAATAGCAGGCCTACCTCAATCCACAGCTTGTCTAGTTTTTACTTAAAAAAGTAATATGTCTACATGATGTGGGGTGAGTCTGGATCTCCGATGGCACAGATGTCCCGGGAATACAGAGATAACGTCTCGCTAGAGTGGCCAATTTCGGAAAGCGCCTTTCATTTGCTTGTGGATGTTTGCTTCGCCAGTGATATTGTATTGTACTTGCACTAGGCCTACTGCTATTATAATACCACGTAGCATATTTTGCAAGTAACTTCGTCGCCCTTTCTGTCAAAATGGTCCCACACAGTAGCTACTTCTTTTCGCTTGCCTTGCTTCATTGTGCTTGCTCAGCGAAATATGTCTTTAGGCGCGTGTGGTTGCGCGTGTCGACGCACCCCATGATTTAACAAATACAGGGTATATATACTGTTTTTTTTTTACCATGCAGCAAACAATTAAAAAGCTAAATGTGTGTGTGTGTGTGTGTGTATATATATAATTTTAAAACATAATTTTATGTTTACTTTCGGTAAAGTATCTGATAGTTTTACAAAACCTTCAAATGTACTGTTATGAGCACTAGTTCCATGCTCACATCTTCCATGTCTTATATTTGTTGCTCTGATTTGACTTCTATGTACTCTTATTCATTCAACATAATACTTATCTCAATTAAATGTACTGAAATGAATGTATATGTGACACAAAAAGGCTGTTTATTATTTTGGCCGGTAAAAAATATGCTTGGCTGGTGGATTTTTTCATCTACCAGTCCCCGTGGCAGGTGAGCCAAAAAGTTAATTTCGGACCCTGCCAGTGTACATAGCATTGCAGTAATCAAGATGGGAGAAAATAAAAATATGTATGAGTTGCTTAGCATCATCCAAGGATAAAAAAGTATTTCTCAGATGCCTTCAAAAGTGTGGTCTTACCTGAGGGTCAACTGATGGTTCTCGTACTCTCACACTCACTTACACACACGCACGCACACACAGTCACAGTCACACACACACACACTCTTTCATGAATGCATATGCAGTGTTACATGCAAAAGCACATCAAGCTGACACACAGTGAGCCCAGACAACACCGCACACAGACGTTGACAAGGCACAGGTAAAATGATTGGTAAATTATTTTGAATTACATACAACAAATTTCATGCAAATAACAGACAGAGGAGCAGACATGCAGCATGCAGGACCCCGTGAATGGGGTACAGCGACAATTATTGCCACTTACAAAGACGAAAAAATTTAATGATTTAGTGCAAAGTAAAACCAAAGCAACAGCACACAAAGAGAAAACAAAACATGCAGAAATACAGGAAAACACCACCAAATGAGATGACAGGGTCAGAAGGAAATAAGATAACTAAATAAATACTTACTAAAATAAATTAAAATAAATTCTTACAACTAAATCATTGGAATTGTCTGTGGAATTTTTTTTTTTTAATAATTTGCATTTAGGTTCATGACGGCCTTCATCAATGATGTTGCATAACGAATGATGTTGCTTCAAAGAACACTGTGTCCCAGCGTCAGAAGTGGAGGAGGGCAAGGGCTGATCCCCAGTATAGACACTCTCCACATTCTCCTGCTGTGAGGCGTCTATCAACATCTTGCAAAAACAAATGTGAAAAAGGGTCAGCAAAATGCAAGGGTGTAGTGGTGAAATAAGAGGTGGGTAAACTATGAATACTTAGAAGTGATTCGCAAGCACATTGGGTGCACAAGCACATTACAGGAGCACATTAAATTAATCATTTATTTTCAACTTGGAAGTACTGAGAATTATTTACTTATCTTTGAAATTCCAAGACGATAAGTAAATATTCCCAGTCATTTCATAAGTCCATAAATAAAATGGGACGTGTGTGCTACAACTAACGTTAGTTTCCCAGTGGAAACAATAACCTATGGCACAGCCGTACCAAAATCAAAACAGTGCGAGTGGGTGAGAAAAATGCTAAGAGGGTAACTGTTAGGTGCTACACAAGAGAAAAAAGGTTGGGAACCACTGACTTAGATTGCAGTACTGTGGACCCAGATATGCGATAGTAAATGTTTTACTTGCGTTTAGCCTTCACTACAGCCCTGGCGACATGGTCACGGTAAAATATATGTGAAAGAGAACCGTAGCAGTCAAAAAACAAAACGCGAACACACTATTGCGAAAGCCGCTTGATCTGATCCAAACACTCATGATGATATGGACTTTTACCTCAGGGCAATTTTGTTATTATTCTAATTTTTATTCGTGAATCACGAAATATGCTCTTCTAGTGTCAGAGTGATCGTGCTTGTAAATTAGTGGAGGCTGTGTCAAAGGGAGCACGGTATACAAAATACACACAGAGCTAGCTAACACGCAGCTTGTAAACATTAACGTTAGCATGATGCTTACCGTGGCAATTTCTCGCTTGCGGCAGGCTGTGTCTCTCGACCTCGGGACAGGGCAAGCAGAGAGGTTTGCGTTCACAGACGGCACGGAGGTAGGAAGTAATTTAGCACTTCTCTCACTCTTTAAACCAAGTGAGACCATCTTGGCGTCCCCTGAGTTGTAATCCTCCTGTTTGAAATGCGCGCTGCATATTCTCGAGTAGGCGGTGACAGAGCTAGCTGAAAAATCTGCCCGCCTAATCTTCACAAACTGCACCCAGCTTCGGAAGATCGCTTTGTCCTTGGGGAAGGAATGGACCCTATGTCCAGTTTTGCTGTAGTTCTTGCACCCGCCACAAACACAGTAATAAACCATTTTGACTAACGTTATTTATGAGCTACTCTTTATCAATCTCTAAGCTATCTGTTATGCTATGCTATCTCTCACTATATATGCTATGCTTATATATCTATCTATCTATCTATCTATCTATCCATCTATCTTTACTTATAAATCTGTCACTGTCAGTCTTTCACTAGCTAGCTACTCCTCGTATCACTCTCCCTCAATGGTAAGGCGGGCCGCGGGCTTTCGTCTGTCGTCCAACAGTCAGCGAGTACCTCATGTGACGTCATGGAATGCATTGTGGGAGAAATAAGAATCATCGCTTAGCTGTAGCTAAATGCTAACATATCACCTACTTTTCCGTATTATATTTTAATTTTTGAGTACCCTACAACATCAAATACAATGGATAACTGTTTAAATGTTTATTACCAACTAGAAAATTGCCAAAAAATAAAAAAACCTATACCATGGCCTTTAAATGAAACATGTTAGTGAAACTCTTGGAGACTCTCGCGAGCTTTTGTCTTAGCAAGAGAGAGTCCTGTCATTCCTGTTCTGGAGTCTCAGGGTTTGAATAGGTTTTTCCCTCTCTCTTTTAATACAGGTTCCTAAACCTGTATACGAGTTTCTACCATCACAATGTAATCCCTCCCTCTTATAATGTATATATATTACAATGTTTGACTCAAGAAGTCAGACGATGTTGGAATGACTGAAGCAACGACAAGAACTTCTGCTTGGAAAACTTCCACCGTCTCCTGGTCTGAGCTTCTAACTTTTCTACAAAGAAAAAGATCACTACATAAGTGTGTTCATTAATTATTAATGGATCGTATAGTTGATCTTTGATCCATACGGAAAAGGCCCCACGGTTCGGCACACATGTGATTCGTGGATTAACTGCTAAGTTTTACCATCTTAGAGTGAAAATACCTGTTGCTAAAAGTATAATTTGGACGTGTTTTGTCCCACCAATTTGCAAATTTTTATCACAGAAGTGAAAATCAGGACTCGCGCTGTTATCTGTGCGCAGTTATAACTTTTGTATAGCGTCTGTCTACTTTCTGCTGTTACATCAGTTTACTTCCCCCTTCACATTTCTCTCTTTGATGTTTTTATTAAATGTAGGGGTGTCCCGATACCACTTTTTTTCAGAACGAGTCCGATACCGATACTTTAATTTTTGATACTCGCCGATACCGTAACTGATCCCAATTATTTAATCCAATTTTGATACTACAACAAAAACTACCAGCCTAATTAATGTGAATTTAAAACAAGCAGTCAGTAACGAAATAAGAACAAACAATCAAATGGCAAATAGGATAAATAAATACAAGAGAACAAAGAAATGAAATTAAATAAACAGTGTTTTTTGAGATTTTCAGGTAGATCTAACAGGTACAGAAATTTGTATAAAGTCATCAAATGTGAAAAAAGCATATTCATTGCTGTATAAATAATATATAGATAGATATTTTTGTAAAGTTGAAAACGGTAGCGTATTTACTCAAGAGCAGCGAGTATTTCTCTGTCCTTTGTTTGATTAACATTAAAACACAGAAGCAGGTTTATTAGACCGCTGCCCCTTTATGACCGAACGCACAGACCACATTTGAACACTGCTACATTCATTTGAGATATAACCAACTAACGACTTTGTGTACTATAGGATAGTCGCCAAGACGGGCGTTATTACATAATTTTGTGTGAATTTGTCCGCAAGACGTGAAAGACAATTTAACTCGGTATTCGCGCACAGAGACGCTGGTTTGCGGGGCGCGCGCTTTGGGTGTTTGCGTTCATGGAACTTCTTGACCTGCACGCGTCCTGTAAAAATGTAGGAAACCACGTGTTACACTTAAATAAGGTAACAGTTCATGTTTTACTTTACTTGCATACAATTTAGTTTTCATCCAAATAACGTGCTGAGTGAACGATCAGCAATCAAGAGCATTCAACAGAAGCTCTCTCTCTCTCTCTCTCTCTCTCTCTCTCTCTCTCTCTCTCTCTCTCTCTGGTGCATGCTGGGAGTTGTGGAGGTGCGGAGCGCGTGGTGAGAGTGTTGTCGAGAGTGATTGTGGTGTTCTTTGGTGTTTCCTTTTTCTTCTTTATGTGTTTACTTAGTTTTCCCTTCGCTGTGATTTTAATAATATCAGTATAGAAAGAAAGTCTTTTTCGTGTGTGCGCGGATTGTAGTCGCCGGGATGGCGACTGCTCACGCGCAGGGAAAACCACCCTTGTCACTCCGAAATGGCTGCAGGTGTGTTCCTGAGGCAGGAGTGACAGTGGAGGATTTACTCCTAGTTATCGGTCAGAAGCATGGTTTTGAAAACATAGTCTTGGCGTCACGGATGAATAAAGCGGTAGTCGTGTTTTTGAAAACTGAATTACTCGTCAATGAACTGACTGTAAGCGGAATATGGGTGAAAGAAACGTTTGTTCCGGTAACCCCGCTGTCGGCTCCAGCAACTAAAGTAATAGTTTCCAATGCCCCTCCTTTCATATCTAATGAAGCTATCGTGAAAGAGTTACTGAGATTTGGTAAGATAGCAAGTCCTGTAATAGCGGTCCCACTCGGATGTAAAGACGCAGCACTAAAGCACGTTTTGTCCTTCAGACGACATGTCTATATGTTTCTCAGCTCGCCGGAGAGGACCTTGGAAGCTTCTTTCCGTGTTACTCACGGAGAGAATTCTTTCATGGTTTATGCGAGTACAGTGAGTATGAAGTGTTTTGAATGTGGTGATTTGGGACATAAGCGGCTAATGTGTCCACATAGAGATGAACAGCGTCCTTCTACATCTCGTGGTGAAGGAAATTATGTAGTTAGTCAAGTACTGGTAATCAACACAGAAAAGGAGAGAATCGAGGAGCAGGATAAAGAAGTTACAGAGGGAGTAGACGAGCAACAGGAGGAGGTGAGCGGCCTAGAGAAACCTGGATGTGGTTATTCACCAGATAAAGAGGTGAGTGATGATGATGATGAAGTTGATCAGAGTGATGCTGATGATGATATTGTACAGAAATGTGTTTCTGAGGAAAATATGGATGATGAGACTGAAGATTTATCACAGTACACTGAGGATGGAAAGAGAAATGATGAGATTAAGGAGGGTGTAGAAGATTTATATCCCCTTGAGCAGATTAATTCTTTTCTGGATAAGACAAAAGGAAAGGCAGGTGTTGAAATAACAGATTATTTCCCTGATGTTGACAAGTTTATTGCTTCAGTAATGTGGGCAAGGAAAAAAAGTAGCTATGATGAACTTTCACAACAGAAAAGATTTCGTCTTAAAAAGTACTTAACGGTTGCTAGATCAGGAAAAAGGATGGGAAAAGCGAAGGGAAAATCTAAATAATTACAATGGCTGAAAGTTTCTCTCTCTATCTGATCTGTTTTCCCCTTTTTTCTATTTTTCTTATGGAGATCTTAAGGGTTGGTTCTCTTAATATTAATGGGATGAGGGATGGGAGAAAGAACGAGGTTTTATCAGAAATCATTAATATGAAAGACTTGAGTGTTACGTTTTTGCAAGAAACTCATAGTAGTTGTAGTAATGAAGTTAATTGGGGTTTGTGGTGGAAAGGAGAGTATTTTCTCAGTCATGGGACCAATCTAAGTGCTGGTGTGGCTATTCTTTTTTCTCCTACTGTAAATGTTAAAGTCCTATCAAAAAATGAAGTAGAGCAAGGAAGGCTTTTAACCGTTAAAGCTGAAATTAGAAATTTTAAATTCTTGTTTGTAAATATTTATGCTCCTAATGTTGGAGTAGAAAGGAATTTACTTTTCAAGAAGTTTGAACAAGTGCTTAATGAAGAGGATGAAGATGTGTTTATTGTTGTGGGGGGGGACTGGAATTGCACTCTTGATTTTACTCTTGACAGAAATGGGGAAGAATCTCATGCATCGTCAGCTTCCTCTTTAGCTGGGGCTATAAAAAGTCTGAATCTCTTGGATGTATGGAGAGAACACAATCCTTTTGTAAAACTATATACATGGGTGAAGGTCTGTAACGATAGGATTTCTGCTGCTCGTTTGGATCGGTTTTATATATCTTGCAACTTGAAAAATAGAGTTATTAGTACAGAAATTATTCCTAATACACTTTCTAAAAGCACACAGAAGAGCTGTTACTGGCACTTTAACATTAAACTTTTAAAAGATAGAGAGTTTTGTGAAACTTTTAAGTTTTTTTGGGAAGCATGGCAATCAGAAAAGAATACTTTTGAAAATATAATACAGTGGTGGGAAGTTGGTAAAGTGCACATAAGAGATTTTTCTCAGAAATTTTCTGCTTATTCTTCTGTGGGTTTAAAAAATACTTTAAAGTGTCTTGAAAAAGAGATTGTTGATATTGAAATGGAAATGACTGCTAATGATGATGTCAATTTAAAAGAATGTTGGACTGAAAAGAAAAATCACTTAAGTTTAATTCTGGATGAACGGGTTAAAGGAGCTCTCATTAGAAGTCGTTATTTAACCCTGAAGGACATGGATGCTCCCACTACTTTCTTTTTTAATTTAGAGCATAAAGTGGGTCAGCAGAAATTGATGCTTTCTTTGAAGGACAATATTGGACATGTGACCTCAGATCCACAGAAAATGAGAAAGATTGCTGTTGAGTTTTACTCCAACTTGTACGCTGCTGAATCATCTAATGAACATTGCAGAAGAGAGCTGCTAAAAGACTTACCGGTGTTGTCTGAGGATAATAAAGAGCATTTAGAGACTGATATATCCTTTGAGGAGATTTCTCTGGCAGTAAAGGGTCTCTCCTCAGACAAGAGCCCTGGCTTGGATGGACTACCGGCCGAGTTTTATAAATCTTTTTGGACAATAATTGGAGATGACTATTTTGAAGTACTTCAGAAATGTTTTAGTGAAGGTGTTCTTCCAACAAGCTGTCAACGAGCTGTTCTATCATTGCTCCCGAAAAAAGGAGATTTAACACTTTTAAAGAATTGGAGACCTGTGGCAATTTTGTGAACAGAATATAAGATTTTGTCTAAGGTTCTTGCAAATAGATTAAATAAGGTGTTGTATGAAGTGGTACACAAGGATCAGTCGTATTGTGTTAAAAACAGATCAATCATGGATAATCTTCATTTAATCAGGGATGTTGTTGACTATGCTTATTGTAAAGATGTTAATATGGGCCTGCTGTCTTTGGACCAGGAAAAGGCCTTTGACAGGGTTGATCATGGTTTTCTGTTTGACACCCTTAATGCTTTTGGTTTTGGGGAAAAATTTATTTCAAGGATCAAACTTTTATATGCTGAAGCGACATGCATGATCAAAATGGGTGGTGGTTTGAGTGTCCCAATTAATGTTAAAAGAGGAATCAGACAAGGTTGTCCAATTTCGGGCCAATTATACAGTATTGTAATTGAACCTTTGTTAGGTAAAATGAGAAGAGAGTTAAAGGGGATAAAGGTCAATACCTTAAATTGTGCTGTTAAACTCTCTGCCTATGCTGATGATGTCACAGTTATTATCAGAGATCAAAGTGACATTCAGGTGCTTAAACAGGCTTTAGAGTTTTATGGAAAAGCCTCGTCAGCAGTAGTTAACTGGGGAAAGAGTGATGCTTTATGGTGTGGTAGTGTTTCTAAAGGTCCAAATCTTCCTGGTGGATTACAGTGGAGAAGTGCAGGGATTAAATACTTAGGAGTGTTTTTGGGGACAGAAGAGTTTAAAAAGAAAAATTGGGAGGGCCTCTTGGAGAAAGTGTGTGCAAAGTTGTCTCGATGGAAATGGTTGCTACCCCAGTTGTCATATAGGGGGAGGGTCCTAATATGCAACAATTTGATTGCTTCTTCACTTTGGCATAGAATGACAATACTTGAACCTCCAGAGGATCTAGTACAAGGAATACAAAAGCGATTAGTGGATTTTTTCTGGTCGGGACAGCACTGGCTGAAGGCGGCGGTACTGTATCTACCCACACAAGAAGGAGGCCAGGGATTGGTGGATATCAGAGCGAGACTCAGGACTTTCAGATTGAAGACGGCACAAAGACTGCTATATGGAGTAGATGTGAGCTGGGCTGAAGTAGCCTGTGCCCTCCTAAGAAGAGCTGGAAACATGGGGCTGGATCGCCATTTGTTCTTGATGGACTTTGACAAACTGAATTTAAGTGGGCTGAGTGTCTTTTATAGATCAATCTTAAAGTCATGGACACTTTTTAAGTTTTCACGGAGTACAGACGGCACAAAAAAATTATGGCTGAAGGAGGAACCACTTTTTTTCAATTCTGAATTGGAATCAGATGTTTTTAAATCAGACACTTTCAGAAAAGCCATGTGGGCTGCAAATATGACAACGACTGGACACTTAAAAGATAAAAAAAGTTGGATAAGCCCCGAAAAATTTGCATTAAAACTCGGAATAAAATCAGTCAGGATGGCAGGAAAAATGTTGACCCGGATTTTAGAGTCTCTGCCTCAGGATTATCGACAGGCAATGGAGACTTCTGATGAAGAGGCTGAGAACTGTGACTTTCCAGATTTGTTTTTTTCAGCAAGGACTGGTACATGGCAAGAAAAGGAGGGCTGCCTATTGTCTTTTAAGATGCCTTATATGGCCGCTTTTGGAGAGGCTGATAAGAAAGTCATTTACACTATGTGTGTGAAAGTGTGGCATCTTAACACACTGCAGAGTGTCAGTGAGTCCAAGTGGACGGAGGTTCTGGGGCCAGGTGAATCCCCTAAAGGACGCTGGAGGTCCCTGTATAAGCTACCCATTGAGAAACGGTCTGGAGACCTTCAGTGGAGAGTAGTGCACGGGATAATAGCTACAAACAGACACAGAGCACACCTTGATCCAGAGGTAGGGGTAGGTTGTCCAT
This sequence comes from Siphateles boraxobius, assembly GCF_051911475.1. Lineage (NCBI taxonomy): Eukaryota > Metazoa > Chordata > Actinopteri > Cypriniformes > Leuciscidae > Siphateles > Siphateles boraxobius. The sequence continues at coordinate 13,739,250 of NW_027508733.1, read as the reverse complement.
TTTGTAGTGAGGAAGAGACTGTTTTTCATTTGTTTTTAAAGTGTGAAAGACTTCAATCCTTATTTGGTATCTTAGAAGAGTGGGTTCAAAAGTTAGGGGAAGTTTTTACTCCAGTACTTTTTATTTATGGACCAAAGTATATTAAAAGTAGGAGGGAAGAACACGTTTTATTAAATTTTCTTTTTGGTCAGGCAAAATTGGCGATATGGCTATCAAGAAAACATCGCTTGAACGATGCTGGGTCAACTGATGTTGTGTCTGTTTTAAAAGGGTTATTAAAATCTCGTATTAAAATTGAGTTTACATATTATAAATTGGTCAATGATATGGAGATGTTTAAAGGAAAATGGGCTGTAAATCATTGTATTTGTGATATTGATGTTGATGAGTGTTTACTGTTTAATCTTTAAAAAAAAAAAAAATACTCAATGAATGTAAAGATGTAACGTAAGATGGTGTATATGATTATTTAAGAAGGCTCTTATGTATTTATTGAAAGATTAAAGAAGATCTAAAAGTCAAAAGTCTCTCTCTCTCTCTCTCTCTCTCTCTCTCTCTCTCTCTCTCTCTCTCTCTCTCTCTCTCTCTCTCTCTCTCTCTCTCTCTCTCTCTCTCTCTCTCTCTCTCTCTCGTTCGTGTCAGTTAACATCAATAATAATCTACGTGCCTCGTTTTCTTTTCTTTGCCATTGACATCCGAAAGGGATGTGCTCGCAAAATATACGCAGTATCGGTGTGTGGTATCGGCAAATTTTTATGAGTACGAGTATATGAGGACAGTATCGGCTCGATGCCAGTATCTGTATCGGGCCATCCCTAATTAAATGATTTACAGAACCTTTTTCTTTCATTTTAGACTTGCAGGAGGAGAATGAGGAGAGCGAAGAACTGAGTGAAGCGGAGGAGAAACATGTCAAAAAAGGAAATAAATATTTGAGTCACTCACGGAAAAGAAGATCAAACAAATCTTTCACCTGCTCTCTGTGTGGAAATAGTTTCTCACACAAACGTTTTAAACTTCACATGAGAATCCACACTGGAGAGAAACCTTTCACATGTGATCAGTGTGGGAAGAGTTTCACACAAAAAGTAACCCTTAATAATCACATTAAAATCCACACTGGAGAGAAGCCATACAAGTGTGATCAGTGTGGGAAGAGTTACTCACAAGCAGGCGCTTTCAAAACACATCTGCGTTCTCATTCAGGAGAAAGACCATATAACTGTGATCAGTGTGGTAAAACCTTTCTTAGGACAGAAGGCCTGAAGTGTCACCTGAGAGTTCATACAAAGGAGAAGCCTTACATGTGTTCTTTGTGTGGAAAGAGTTTTAGTCATCTGAGTCATTTAAATGTACACCAGAAAATACACATTGGTGTGAAGAATTATACGTGCTTTGATTGTGGAAAGACCTTTATTACAAATGTTGAACTGAAACTGCACCAGAGAATTCACACTGGAGAAAAACCTTATAAGTGTTCACACTGTGACAAGAGATTCACTCAGTTAACATCTCTGAAAAAACATGAGCGGATCCATACTGGAGAAAAACCTTATAAGTGTTCACACTGTAACAAGAGATTCACTCAGTTATCAACTCTGAAAACACATGATAGGATCCACACTGGAGAAAAACCTTATAAGTGTTCACACTGTAACAAGAGATTCATTCAGTTATCATCTCTGAAATCACATGAGCGGAATCACACTGGAGAGAAGCCGTATCACTGCTCTCCATGTGGGAAGAGTTTCACTCATTCAGCTTCTCTACTCTATCATACAAAAAACAAATGTCTGAAATCATGATAAAATGTTTGAATTCATCTTCAGATCCAGCTCTTTCAAATGCAATGGTGGGTCCTCATCAAACGTGACTCAATAACATGTTGAGCAATAACATTACATATAAATCATGACCAAATCAAACCAAAATACTACACTTGGGGCCTATTATTAGGCTAATACTAAATGACATAACAAATTTAATTACATAAATGTTAGTATGTTAACATTTAGCATTTAAATGAATATTCACACGTCATCATTCATCCTTATAACTCACCCTCATTATTCGTATGACTCCTAGAAGGTACTGTAGCAGGCACGATTTTAAAGGTCCAGTTTGTAACGCTTTAGTTCATTATTCAAATCTGTGTTGCCCGTTCACAAACGTGTCCTTTTTCATGAATATTTACCACCACCATCAATTCCCAGTATTCCTGTAGGAAAAATTGTACATTTACACATGCATAAACGGTGGAAGATGCTCCATATTCAGGTGTCATCATGAAATACGTTAGCCAGTAAGGGGCATACAGGATATACTGCCTACTGCTCCGCATTTCCCATCCAAACCGGTTATAAAACCAAAGAATCGAAATTAACAAAACAAACTGCAGGCAGAGTTGGAGCACAGCTCACGTCTGACTCAGAAAGAACCAACGAGCGTGTTCAACTGCAGTTAAAGCTTTCTGAAAACTTTCTATGTATTGTGACATTAATGGCAGTAAATGAATAAAACATTTATAAACCAACATATCTTTGTTTCTGTTATTCATGAATGAAACTGTTAACAAAGGTCTTGAGATGAACAGAAATAGCCATTTACACAATATCATTGTCAATGTATTAGTAACATTTGTTTTCCAGTTGTGATTTTTTTTTTTTTCCCCATTTGGCTTAATTGATTTAGTGATTCAAACGAAAGACATTTTCATTAATGCAATGATGAGCTTAGGTATTTCAGGTATCTTAGAGAAAATTAACCTTACGGATAGTCAAAAGTCAGCTTTTCAGTAAAGTCTTAATGAAAAAGTCCCGAATGAGCAAACTGTAAAGATCGCAGTCATCTGACGAGTAAGACGCAGATATATGTACAAGACTATTATTAAATAACATTAAAACTTGAAAATGGCTATTTTTGTATTGTTTTTGTTTTTATGCAATTTCCCAAATTTTGATAAAAAAAGTGGATGAAAAAAGCAATCTAATGACAACATGAGGAAGAACTGTACAGAACATACAGACCTGTAAAATATATATGGTAATTTTAAGTTTTCTTAGGAGAGGTTATCTCGTATTGCCTAAGTTGCTTATGCTACGGGTAAAGTCATCTTTTCTCCAGATATGAAGCCAAAAAATTATCCTTATTCTGTGTGTGTATGGAGCTCCTAAATATTCTCATGACTTACTCCAGGAACCACTGCTATATGGAGTGATTTTAGTAAGTGATTAAAATAAAATAATTCTTTACCAAGAATGATGAATAATAAGTGAATATTATTCATACTTTGAATTGTGAATTGAAAGTCTTTCTTTGACTTATAAGAAATTGTAGTCTGCTCCGATCCAACTTTATCCATCCGATCCATCAATTATATTAGATCAGTTGTTTCTAAAGTAAAAATTATTTCACAACGATTGTGTTTTATAGTGTAGTAGATTAGTAAATCTAACACTGTGGCTCTGAAATTTAAAACAAGAACCCGAAGCAGTGTGGTTTTGCCCGACGTACTGTGGCAGTGTTTTGAATTTGATAAATATTGTTTAAGCCCGGAGTACTGTGGATAAGTAAACTGTTTTAAGAAAATAATATAAAACCCGACGTAGTGTGGTTTTGTCCGACGTACTGTGACAAGTGTTAATTTTTTTTTTTAACTGTTTTGTGTAGTGAAATTTAAGGTCCAGACTGTGGCCATGGTTAAGTTAAGCCTCAGGTAGTGTGGCTATTTTGTTCATTTGCGTCCAAAGTACTGGAGCTGTGAATAATTAGACTAACGGATATCTTAAAGGAACTATAACGTGTAGTTATTTGTAATTTGTTTGTAATTTCTACACAAATTTACCTGGCTAGTGAAACGATATGGAAAGAAGAAAAGTCAAGATGCAGAATGAGATCGCACTTCTTAGAACTAACAATAGTATGCTTAAATCATCTGTGGAAACATTGTCCAACAATTTGGAGGAAGCGAAGGCGGCTTGTCAGTTTATGATAAAGAATGGCACAACTGAGAAAAACTGTAGTGAGACATTATTAGGTGTCACATTGTGTAACCCAGTTCCAGAAATGCCAGATTTGCAGGAAGACAGAGCTGAGGGTTGGGAAAAAGATTCTCAGTCATTCAGTAGCCAATACTCTGACTGTAGAGTCAGTTTTCCCATGGCACCAGTCCATACTACTACGACTATATGTGCTAGTGAAGGAAGAGAAGAATCAATGACCTCTACCATAGTCCGAGGAATCGGATTTAATCCAACTGAACTAGAAACTGTGATCAAGAATATTGGTAAATTTGATCCTGCCAAACAAGATCCACTAGATTTTCTGAAAAACTTGGAGGAATATGCTGAAGTGTACAATTTAACAGAAGGTGATGTGTGCGTTTTGTTAAGAATGTGCTTGCCTGACACTTTATCTGGAGCCTTAACTCAGGAAGTAAAGGACAGAAAGGCTAATAAGTCAGAGGAAAAAGGCACTGCTTGAAGTCTTAGGTGTGATGTCAGTTAATTGGGATAAAATATCTGAGATGCACATGAGGAAAGGGGAGCATCCAGCAGAATTTTCAGAACGATTATTGGAGATGTTTAAAACTTTCAGTGGCAATCCTGATATTACTAAGAATGATGTCAGTTTCAAGTCTGACTTGATTAACAAATGTGACCCACTCACCCGGTCTGCTGTGACAATGCTTGTGACACCACTCTCTGAATACAATGACATTATTGGTAAAATGACACAGTGTTACAACAATAATGCTAATGCAAATAGTCAAATGAAAACGGTCAAATCTAGACATCCAGTTGCTGACTTTGGCGGGAGAGAATGTTCTACTACATTGTCTAATGGTTTCCATCATAGACCAAGGAGATTTGCAAGAATAAATTCAGAAGGTGTTATTCTTTGCTATTGTAGTGTTACAAATTTATTAAATGTTTTAGGTTCCAATACAATATTATATACACTGAGAAAGTTTAGTAGACTGAATTTAGCATTTAAGTATAAATGATGATATCAGAATTATCAGTAAGAGATTCATTGCCAGTCCTGATCTTTCTATTGTAAGTCAAGCAATTCAGGTGTCGGACATTAGCTTTTGTCTGTATGCACTTGCGGGCCATTAAGATGGGTGATACAGTCGGGCAGATTACTGAAACTCTCACCTTTTGTTCTAATGGCTCTCGAGCCACTGTCCAAGTCGGTGAAGAGTCTGGCTGATTGGATTAGGATATTTACAAGACAGTAAAAGAAATGTCTTTTCAGCTCTCCATAACATGTACATTTCGTCTCGGAGTGATGACGTGTCCACCGGCGCGTTCTCACTCAGTCAAAGACGTCTTCTGAGGTGAGTTACTCACAGCTTTGTATATATAATAATAATAAAAATAAAACAACTCACAGCTTTGTATATTAACAAAATCATGACAAAACGTTTGTATAAGCAACGTTTTTGCTGTCCTTTCTGTCTTGTTTTCATTTGATTTGCGCTATATTTTTGCCTTTTTCTGGCGTCTGCCTACTGGAATAACGTTACACATTTAGCGTAACTTAGCTGGCAATTTGACGGTTTCTTTTTGCGATTTTTTGTGTTTTGTTTGTTTGTGTGTATGAGTGTTTCAATGTTACTCTAAGTTGTACGTTTGATGCATTATTAAATATTTTCTCGTTTAGGTTGTGAGAAATAGTGCAGTTGTATCGTCTTTTTCAGAATACTGACTCATATAATCTGATTATTAATATAAATTGATTATCTCTTTATTTAATGTCAACAGCGTATGTTTTCTCATCATTTGTTAGATCTCTCGTAAATTGTATTTAATCATAAATAATAATCTGTTCCTTAAAGTAATAATTTCATTGTGTAAGTTAACGGACTGAAGTGAATTCTTTTGAGATCTTAAAGATAAACCTCTCTTAACTTCATTAATTTTGTTATAGTATGTGGGATGGAAAACATGTTTAAAACATTTAACAAATAAATAATAACCAGCTAACAAAATACGGGTAGTTGAAAAGTTGAGTCAAATATAAAACAATTTAATTTATTTACATTTTGATAGATTGTTAGTGGATAGTTAAACATAACACATAAATGCTTAATGTGTAATTGTATAACTGATTTATTTTTTATTTTTGCAGATCTGATTATCCCATTATACAGCAACTAGCTTTCAGCGAAGTTCCTCCCACAGGAATTCACCAATAGGCCGTGGAATGCTGGAATATTTTCATCAACTTACAAGTGAAGAAATAGTTTAGAGAACATGAATGATCCAGAACCCTGCAGAATAAAACATGAAGATACTGAAAAACTAATAGGTTGGTGTTTATTCTTGATTCTTTATAAATGATGCTGAAGAACATTTAGGGTGACCAGATGAGATTGGCTGAAATTTGGGATGGAGGGGTTGCTTTGGTGGGCTAGGCCTACTATGATATAAGACTATACATAGCCTATAATAAAAGATAATGAATTTTAAACCTGAACCAAAACATATTTTTATTCAAAGATCAACAGTCTGTCATTCTGCCACAAAAAACAACAACATTAAAATCATGAACTCAAATGTCATTGTGAAAAAAATAAATAAATACAATGACTGTTGTAACAGTGCGTAAATCAGACCTCTCAGGCTATAGCCTAACGCTAATAAGCCTTATGCCAAAAGTATTATTACGACTAAATTGTCGGTCATTAAGAAAACTAAATAATTGTTATAACTCTTTACGACTGGCTGCCTGCACATTCATATCCTTGCGGCTGTTTCAAGTTGCGCTCGCTTATAAATGCATATTAATTTGTGCCTACGGTATCTTTGTAGAACATCAAAAAAAGAAGAAAAAAAAAGATGCTGCAGCCAATGAGCAGCCGGCGGGGGCTGGCTGCAGGACGAGTCAACTTCCACGGACAGTTTTAATGTTTTATCAGACAATAACTACTCAAGATTTCGCTTTAGAATAATTTTCGGGACAATTAGGGCCGGATTCAGGATAACAGCTTAGATTTCGGAACATCTGGTCACCCTAAAAACATTAAAGGATTAGTTCACTTTCAATGGCAACCAACTATTCCAATGTTCAAAGAAGGTTCAAATGTCAGTCTCAATGCAGCTTCAAAGTCTCTACTCGATCCAAGACGAGAAATAAGGGTCTTATCTAGCGAAACGATTGGTCATTTTCACACTTAAACAAAAAATGTATATACTTTTTAACCACAAATGCCCGTGTTATACCATCTCTGAGATGCGCCACGCATTGCATCATCACATTGGAAAGGTTACGAAAAAAAGAAAACAAAGATGCTCAGAGATTATTATTTATTGTATTTTTTTGTGAAAATGAACGATCGTTTTGCTAGATGAGACCCTTATTTCTCGTCTTGGATCGTTTAGAAACTGAAGAAAGACATAGACATCTTGCATGGCATGGGGGTGAGTAAATTATCAGGAATTTTTTATTTGAAAGTTAACTAATCCTTTAAGGTTATAAAACTTGTAGCAGTTCATCAGATTTAATGGTTGTTGTTAGAACAGTCATTAGAAGTGTGAAGGTTCTCATGCGCTCATGTGAAATATAAAATGGTCTTGGAAAATCTTGTTGTTGTCCTGGAAAATGACCAATTAACGTTAGTTGCAGAAAGTGCTATGTTTAGGGATGCTGAGTTTTTAAATGTTAGAGAAGTATTTTGAATGGTGATGTTTACTCTTGAAACATAGTACATACCTGCAAAGTAAATAGTTGTACGGCGTCTGGGAGCATCATCCCACAGGAGAAAATGTTTGTGTTTTTACGAAGCATTCTGGTGCACTCTAATAAAGGGAAAAGATAAAATTAGCTTCAAGTAAAAATAAAGACAAATATTTATTGATACTAGGCCTGGGCATTTACATAAATTTCTCAATTGGATTCGATTTTGATTCATAAGCTTGCGATCCAATTTTGATTCAATATTGATTAACATGGCAAAATTCCTCAATGACAAATCTAATGCAGTAAATTATACAGGGAACCACAGTTGGGACATCCTTATATTCTAGGTTAAAATTGATTCGTAATTTATAAATTACATAAGGAAGTTTTTATAATAATGTTGTAATACATTTTTAATTATATAATTATGATTCTCAGTCACATGCTGAGATAGTCTCCAGGATTATTGTGACCCTAAAAAAGACAAGTGATTTGGGAATGGATAGATATCAGATTAAGAAATAACTTAAATATATCAGATTTTGTTTTGTTGGTAAAGGTAGTTATTGGTTTCTTTCTGATAAAATATCAGGGTTAAATTCATGTTCTTTCCCTTCTCATTTCTCCAGTTCTTTATGATTTACTGAAAATTAAACCTTGTTTCCTTTTAGATCTGATGGATGACAAGGAGAGTGAAGAACTTAGAGAAGCAAAGGAGAAACATCATGTCAACGCTGGTGAAAAATCAAGTCGCTCACAGACTGAAAGTAGTTTATTTAGAAAATCTTTCACCTGCCCTCAGTGTGGGAAAAGTTTCACAGAAAATGTAATCCTGAAGAGACACATGATAATCCACACTGGAGAGAAGCGACACGCATGTGATCAGTGTGGGAAGAGTTTCACAAAAAAAAGAGGCCTTAATATACACATGAAAATACACACCGGAAAGAATCTGCACACATGTGATCAGTGTGGGAAAAGTTTCTTAATAAAAAGAGGCCTTAATGTACACATGAAAATCCATACTGGAGAGAATCTGCACACGTGTGATCAGTGCGGGAAGAGTTTTACGTATCTAGATAGCCTGAAGAGTCACATGAGAATCCACACTGGAGAGAAGCCATACACATGTGATCAGTGCGGGAATAGATTTGCACATGTAAGCAGTTTTAAATCACATGTGCTTTCTCATTCTGGAGAAAGGCCATATAGCTGTGATCAATGTGGTAAATCATATTTTTCAGCATCATCCCTGAAGAGCCACCTGAACGTTCATTCAAAGGAAAAGCCTCACGTGTGTTCTTTGTGTGGGAAGAGTTTTAGTCTGCTGAGAGCTTTGAAATTACACCAGAAAAGACACAGTGGTGTGAAGAATCACATGTGCTTTGATTGTGGAAAGACCTTTATTACATATCATGAAGTGAAACAGCATCAGAGGATCCACACTGGAGAAAAACCTTACAAGTGTTCACATTGTGACAAGAGATTCAGTCAGTCAAGCATCCTGAAAACACATCTGAGGGTCCACACCAGAGAGAAAGCTTACAAGTGTTCTCACTGCGACAAGAGATTCAAATGGTCAGAAGCCATGAAAAAACATGAGAGGATCCACACTGGAGAAACACCTTATAAGTGTTCACACTGTGACAAGAGTTTCATTCAGTCAGGAAACCTGAAATCACACATGAGGATCCACACTGAAGAAAAACCTTACAAGTGTTCACATTGTGACAAGAGATTCAAATGGTCAGAAGCCATGAAAAAACATGAGAGGATCCACACTGGAGAAAAACCATTCAAGTGTTCACACTGTGACAAGAGTTTCATTCAGTCAGGAAACCTGAAGGCACACGAGAGGAATCACACTGGAGAACAACCTTACAAGTGTTCACTCTGTGGCAAGTGTTTCAATCAGTCAGCACATCTGAAATCACACAAGAGGATCCAAACTGGAGAAAAACCTTACAAGTGTTCACACTGTGACAAGTGTTTCATTCAGTCAGCACATCTGAAAAAACATGAGAGGATCCACACTGGAGAAAAAACTTTACAAGTGTTCACACTGTGACAACAGTTTCAGTCAGTCAGTAAACCTGAAAAGACATGAGAGAGTGATCCACACTGGAGAGAAGCCGGATCACTGCCCTCCTCCACGAGGGAAGAGTTTCACTCATTTATCTTCTTTACAACAAGCGACAGGACAAGGAAACATCATCTGAAGTTGTTATAGTAAACAGAGTTCTTCTTCAAGACCAGCGGTTTCAAGTGTGATTTCAAATCAACTCAAAAGCTCTCTAGATTCAGTGGCTGCCGAAGATCTTCAGATCTTTACTCAACTCCACTTCATCTCAGAGGCAAATATTGTACTTTTTTTACTTTAAGTTTAACTGACTTTACCTAAGGAAATTAGATTTTGTATAAATGGTTTTTCAGATTTTTCTGAAATTGTTTTTTTCAGATATTGTATAAAAAAATTAATAGAAACACTAAAAATATATCTTATAGATCAAGGATAGGTAAAGAGTCATAGGTTGGTAAAAATATAAACAATTAAAATCATTAAAAAATTTAAATCATTAGTCATTAACTCAGGGACCGCCTACATGACACTGTTTTCTACTGAAAAAAGAAAAGAAAAAACGTTTAATGTGTTCTTGCCATTAATTTACATGATAGCAGCTTTTTGGTGACCTGAGAACACAATCTGGTTTCAAAGTGCAATTATCATTTGTTCATCAGTATTATATCTGTTTTTTATTCTTGACCAGCAATTAAATTTTTACTCTTAAAGTTGTTTGAGTGTTTTTGTATTTACTAATTCTGGAAACAGACACAGTCTCTATATGACGATTTCTATGTGAAAGAATCTCTATGTGATGGGTTTATCTGACTTCTGTGACGTGATACGTCTTTCTGCTAGATGAGCCCCAGTTAGTCAATTTTTAACACTCAGACTATGTGCCATATAACTAGAGAAGAGCGGCACCACCCCAGGAGGGATGTCCGTTTGCTCCAAAAAACTTTTCTAATTATCAATGAAGAGGCTGGTTTGTAAGAGACAAATCTTTATTCTTGTTCATTTTTTTGTTCAATTTATAGTTATATCTGTTTAATTGTTCATGTTAATAGGAACAGGTGCAAAAGTGCATTACAGAAAAGAAAAATAAATTATTAAATAAAACAATAAATAAATGAATAAATAAAAGAAAAAAAAGGAAAAGGGACCTAGGGTATACTTAGTCATATTCTTCTATTGTCCCTATACACTTAAATTGGGTAGTTCTTTGAACTGTGGGGATTGAAAGGATGCTGTTTAAAGAAAGCCAATTTTTGTTTTGTTTTGCAAAAACCAAAGTAACAAGGTTTTTTTTTTTGTTTTTTTTTGTTTTTACAGGTAACAGATTATTTGTCTGCCTTTTGGGAGGTTGATATGGTATTTAATCATGGTTCAAATCAGTCTGCTGGTGTCACTATATATATGAACAAATGCCCAGGCAAAATCATTACTCACAAGGCTTATATAGTTTGCAGCAGTCCTATACTTAAAAAAAAAAATATATATATATATATATATATCTATGCACTTATAATAACAATAGAAGAATATGACTTGAAAATTGTACCCAAGGTCCCTTTTCCTTTTTTTCCCTTTTTTTTTATTAATTTATTAATATGATAATTTATTTTCTTATCTGTAATGCACTTTTGCTCATATTGTTATATATATATATTTTTGTCGCAATGTTGTTAGTACATGATATATTGAGAAAAAAACGTTTCTGTCTATGGGAAAAGGGTGCAAAGGGGTGATCGTCTCGCAGTGATGACGTCACCACCAGCGTTCTCTCACTCAGTCGAGGTGAGTAATTCACAGCGCTATGTTTATTTACACAATCTTGACAACAACAACAACAACAAAGTTTTTAGCAACATTTTTTCTTTTCCACCCATCACATTTTGTGCTATGCTATTTGTGTCTTTTTTGGCGTCTGCCTACTGTAAACATTTAGCGTAGTAGCTGGTCATTTTTTGTCTGTTCGTCTGTATGATTGTTCTCTTACGAGAGTATCTCTCGTACTGCGTAATATCTTACGCTATGGGGAAAACCTCTTTTCCACGAGATATTGAAGCCAAAAATTATCTCTCGTGGTCTCGCCCTATAAATAAGCTCGATAGGCTGATACAAACTGATTTTCATCTCTTCGGCGAAGCTCACGCATCGCTGGATCCGGAGTGAGAAGCCGCGTCGTCGACGCAAGCCTTCAGCGGGATGAGCCCTTGAGCCTGAAGTCGCTGGCCTTCACCTCGCCGCCTTCAGCCGCCGTACCTGCTGCGCTTTCCGGCGCCTATATCCTTTACTCTGCTGAGAGTGTTTGTTTGCCGCTGCAACTCACACTTCTCCAAAACTCTAAAAGAGCTGCGTATTTTTCAAGATGCCTTCCTGTCGCTCGTACGTGGCCTAATTGTGAGCTGTTGCCTATGGTGACTCTGAGGACTCGCCTGGCACCCTGCTCAGAGCCTGCACTTCTGCCCGCTGTGGTGCCGCGCCGAGCGTGCCCCCCGAGCTCTCTCCAGGCCGCCAAAGCTCGCCGGTTCGCCCGCCAGCTTCGCCGGCATCGCTCGAGTCGCTCACAGATGGACAGCGGCCGCCGTCTGCCGCTGCGTCCACCCTTGAGCTCGACGAACCTACCGAGGCATGTTCTCTCCTGGCATCGGACAGTGAGGATTTCGGCGAGCTCTGTGGACCTCCCCCCCGCTACCCAGGGCCACTCCGCCTTACGCTGTTATAAAGGTAGCGCAAAGGCGCCATCTAGTGGCCATTAGCGGATGGGCTGGAAGTGATTGCGCACGAGAAATGCGCGTGATACAAACAGCTGCATTCTCCACAGCAAGACTGTTCAAGAAGTCGCGGTGCAGTGTTTGTGTTGAACATTAATAACTGTGTACGTCCTTATGAGAAAAGTGAGTTTTATTTATCCTTTACTTGTTTAGGATCGATTATATATGTGAATATCTAGAAATACTCGAGTATTTGGGTCATAAATCTGGTGTTAGAGCTGGTGTTAGACTTCATCAACAATGCTAGTTTATACAGTAGGCCTATATGTAACCTTTATTACTGCTTTGTTTATTTTCAGCTACACGCATACACTCAAGTACAAAATGTTAACCTTCCATTCCCATTAATATAAGCTGAGAGGCAGCTACTACATTCAAATCTGCACATGTAATTGCTGTCTAATGTATGTCTGTGCTGCTGAAGAATGTTGAGTAAAATGTTCAATCTGATTCCTGCCTCCTGTCCTGCGTTCTGACCGACGCTCCAGGGCGAGAACTATAGCCTCCTAAGCACCTGTGGTCCTTTCTCTCAAACATTGGTCCTTCGAGCCGGATATCAGTGCTTACCTTGGTTAAGGATGGCTACTTCTAAAGAAATGAGTGAAGCCCTTTCAGAATCTGTGCGGCCAAAACGGCAAGTCAGACTGCCAACCTGTTTGTCAGACTACCAAGTGAATATAACAGGCCACAAAGAACTGACTTCCTCTTATACAGAAGATACTGCAGCACAAACTACATTTAGACTTGACCAGGAGTACGATGCAGAGAGTGATGAAACTGCTAGAATGATGTACTCAGCGGGACCAGCACCGGCCAGATCTGGAAGTCGGTATGTAGCAAGAGATGAGTGGGGAGCCTTTTATACTGAATTAGAGGACATTCATGCTCAGCTTGGCCAAGACACTAAGCTCATACAAAGTTTGCGCGATAGAGTGCGTCAGCATGTATTATCCAAATGCCGTGGGACTTCACTTGAGGAAACCTCAAGTGCAGATACTCACCTATTACTGGAAGACGGCCGAGCCTGTTTTCCTGTAACAAGGCAGCCACAATCACACCCTGCTCACTTATCATCACCAGTTTCCTTCTCTGCATCATCGCAAGTCTCACCACTCCGGTCCCAAGTATCATCGGTGTCCTTGGTTGAGTCCCATTCAGTTACCCGCCTAACACCACAGAGACTTATAACGACAGTAGAAGGTCCTCAAGAGGATGTGTCATGGCCTGAACCACCACCTCCGGTATGTGATGATGTCCCTTACATAGCTAGGAAAGAGCGTGAATTCCCAGTCACTTACGCTACTTCTGTTAGTTATTCAAACCCAGTGAAACTAGCTGCCGAGAGAGCAGTAGCACAGCCCTACTATGGACGGTATGCTCCAGTCAGTGGAAATTCATTCCATAATCATTCATTCAGGCCTCACAGAGGGGATATCAGGTCAAGCCTCATGCTGCACAATACACAGGGTCAGGGCAGTTCACCGTATCATTCCCTCACCTGCCCTCCAACTTATCCTCCATATTTAACGCCTCATTCTGCACCCTGGTTGGTCGTTCCTTCGCCACCTCAGCAAAAATCCGTGTATGCTCCACAATCAATGAAACAGACTGAACCATGGCTTACACACCCAGAAATGCCATACAAGCAGCCACAACCCTCACCTTACGAGATCTTTCCCTCATCGCTTCCAGCACAGGAGAAAGTCTATCTAGGCCCTAAGCCACGAATTCCCATGTTGATTCATCCAGACCCTGCGGAATTTGCCAGGCTGAAGATGTCATTGGAGAACCTACTGCCATCAGGTGCTACCGAGCTCTTCAAATACCAAATATTGGTCGACCATCTTAAATTAGAGGAAGCCTCCCTTATCGCTGACTCTTACCTGAACTCTACCACTCCATACTCTGACACAATGACAGCCCTAAATGAGAGGTTTGGTCAGCCGCATCAGTTAGCACTCAAAAGAATAGCACAGGTCATGGATGCTCCTGACATCAAGCGAGGGGATCATGAGGCATTTCAAAGGTTCGCCCTGCAGATCAGAGCACTTGTTGGGATGCTGGAAACCCTTGGCGTAGAGGGAGAAGTGGAATTAAAATGTGGCTCCCACGTCGCCAGACTGCTGGGTAAACTACCTCCAGAGTTGTGTGCAGACTTCCGCAGACACCTATATTATCAGTCTGATTCAGTGTATACATTACCTGAATTCTCTAAGTGGCTCCAGTACGAAGCATGGTGTCAGGGCCATACTGAACTACCCAACAAGCGAAATTATGAGAGCCGGGCAAAGCCAGCCCGCTTCACCAGACCAGCCACTATTCTCCATGGTGCCAAAGCTGCCTCGCAGATGAAGGGACCAGAATCAGGACCTAAAGAATTCACCTCAGGCAAGAAAAGAGGTAAAGTGCAACCATATTGTCCATATTGTGAAAGCTCTGAACATTTCCTAAGTCAGTGCGCTACTTTCCAGACTTTCACTCCTGAGCAGATCCGTAAGTGGATTATTGAGAACAAGAGGTGCATAAATGTGGTCGTTCTCATGCTGTTACAGACTGCACTCTCAAGAAACCCTGCAGCATTTGCCAAAACAAACACCTCCAGATACTGCATGGAGTAAATTCTAAGGAAAGTAAAGAGGGCATATGCATGTTGAGCTCCGCAGTTGGCACTGCTTATCTAAATCGACCTACGGACTGCAGCCGGGTATTGCTGAAGGTGGTAAAGGTTCGTCTGCAGTATCGTGAACAAACTCTGGAGACTTATGCTGTACTCGACGATGGTTTGGAGAGGACCATACTCCTCTGCGAGGCAGCAAATAAGCTTGGCCTGCGTGGAATTCCTGAGGAACTGGCTTTGAGAACAATAAGGCAAGAAACCCAAGTACTCAAAGGAGCATCTGTCTCTTTTAGTGTTTGCCCTGCCTCACAGCCAAACCGGAATTACCACATTAGTGGAGCATTCACTGCTCAGAATCTGGGACTGGCTGATCATTCCTACCAACTAACCGTCTTACAGAAAAGGTATAAGCACCTCAGAGGTTTGCCACTTGAGCCATTTGATCAAGTTCACCCTCTTCTTCTCATTGGAGCTGACCAGCCCCATTTGATCACTCCAACAGAACCAGTGCTTTATGGACCACCGGGAGGACCGGTCGCTATACGGACCAGGTTAGGGTGGACACTACAGGGCCCAGCTAGGGGTGTACCTCAGCATCCTAGATCTCAGAACTGTTACCTGACCTCAGTAAACTCTGAAACAGCTGAACTTCTTAGAAATGTGGAGAAGCTGTGGCAGGTGGACACGCTACCATTCAAATCAGAGAAACAGGTAACTAGATCACGAGAGGATCAAGAGGCACTCTCACTTCTGGAAAGTAAGACGATCCGTGTTGAGCATAACAAGATTCAGCACTATGTGGCCCCTTTGCTACGGAGGATAAATACTTCCCCTTTCCATGCAACCAAAGATGCTGTCATACCAAGCCTCCGAGGTACGGAGAAGCGACTTGCTAAAGATGAGGACAAAGCCTCAGCATACATTACAGAAATGAGCAAGCTTGAACTGGCAGGCTCAGTACGTAAGCTGACTGAGGAGGAGGCTGCACAGAGTGAGGAATCACGGTTCATTCCCCATCATCTGGTACAACATAATGGGAAGAACCGCCTAGTATTCAATTGTTCTTACCAATTCCAGGGTTGCAACCTCAACGAATCTCTTCTTCCTGGGCCTCGACTTGGCCCATCACTCCTGGGGGTCTTGCTTCGCTTTCGAGAGCATGCCGTCGCAATAAGCGGAGACATAAAGGCAATGTTTCACCAGGTCTGCCTTCTGTCTGAGGACAAGCCCCTTCTTCGGTTTGTGTGGCGGAATCTCTGCCGTGATGTGCCTCCTGTGGTCTATGAGTGGCAGGTTCTGCCGTTTGGTACCACATGTTCTCCACATTTGCCCTACAAAAACACGTGCACGATCACAGCACCGAGGGAGAAGATGTCAGGAATTCAGTAGACAGGTGTTTATATGTAGACAACTGTTTACAGAGTCTATCATCAAAAACGAATGCCAAAGATTTACTTGATAAATTACGTGTCCTGTTGGCATCAGGGGGCTTCGAGATCCGCCAGTGGGCCAGCAACGCCCCTGACATCCTTAGCTATCTTCCTCAAGAAGCTCGCTAAGATAACGCTGAATTGTGGCTCACCCAAAATTCTTCTGATGTTCAAGAGTCTACCTTAGGTCTAAGATGGCATTGCCCTACAGATACCATCGGTTATAAACATCGACTGGACGATTACGGCCTAACCACAATGCGCACTGTGTACCGTACATTGGCCAGACAGTATGACCCGTTGGGGCTAATATTACCATATACAACTCGGGCTAAGGTGATTGTACAGCGACTCTGGGATAAACAACGAGAATGGGATGACCCATTACTACCTGAGGAGCTGCTCCAAGCCTGGAATACATGGGTAGCAGAACTGCCTGAATTATCTCGCATCACCTTACCTAGATGCTGTTCCAACAACTATGGATCAGCCAGACGTGATACGAGATGTCCATGTGTTCTGTGATGCATCTGAGAGAGCATATGGATCAGTGGCCTACCTACGCTCAGAAGATGCTGAAGGTGGTGTTCACTTGGTATTCCTGCTGGTCAGATCTTGAGTTGCGCCAAAAAGACAACAATCCATGCCAAGACTGGAGCTTTGTGCAGCAGTCACTGGAGCCCAACTTGCAAAGTTGATAGTCAGTGAGCTCACCTTACCAATCAGGAATACCTTCTTGTGGTCTGACTCGACCACTGTCCTGACATGGCTCCAGTCAAACTCGTGTCGATTCAAGGTCTTTGTGGGAACCAGGGTTGCTGAGATCCAAGAGCTCACAGATCAGCGGTCATGGAGGTACGTGAGATCAACACTTAACCCGGCAGATGATCTGACCAGGGGTAAATCATTGGTGGAACTAGCACAACCAAATAGGTGGTGTCAAGGTCCATCTTTTCTTTTACGACCACCTGATGAGTGGCCAGAAGCTCCAGCAGGATCCAGTGAAGAAGATCCTACTGAGCTACAACGTTCCTTGTTCTGCCATTACATCTCAAGTTCTGATAGGTCTGTCCCTGATTCCAGCAGGTATGCTACTTGGAGTGAACTGGTGGAGGCCACAGCAAGCACCCTTCAGCCTGAGGAAGCAGGGCAAGCTGCTCCATCTAGTGCAGCAACTTATCAGCAGGCAGTCTCCCTCCTCCTTAAACAGTCCCAGCTGGAAAGTTTCCTAGAGGAATATAACCTTCTCAAAGCCAATAAATCAGTTCCTTTCAGTAGCCGCCTTCTTGTTCTGGCTCCTGAGTTTGATGCAACAAATGAGGTCATTTGAGTTGGTGGACGCCTCCGAAGAGCAGAGGATTTGGATCCTAACTTCAAGCACCCTATTGTGCTGGATCCGAGCCACTGCATCACCAAACTGTTAATCCAGAATTTTGACCAGAGATTATGCCATCCTGGACCAGAGCGGGTCTTCGCTGAACTCCGACGGTCGTACTGGATATTGAGAGGGCGTGAGGCTGTTCGAAAGCATCAATATGCTTGTCTGGAGTGTCGGAAGTTAAGATCCAAACCTGTTTCACCGAAGATGGCTGACTTGCCTCCTGCTCGACTTCGTTTGTTCAAGCCAGCGTTCTATTCCACTGGGATGGACTGCTTTGGGCCATTCCATGTGGAGATTGGCAGGCGTACAGAAAAGAGATGGGGCATCATATTCAAATGTCTAACCACTCGAGCAGTGCATCTTGATGTACTAACCTCTATTGACACAGATGCCTTCTTGATGGCAGTACGGAGGTTTACTGCACGTCTTGGTACCCCTGCTGAACTTCACTCTGATCAGGGGACAAATTTTAGAGGGGGAGAGAACGAGTTGAGAGAGGCTTTCACTGCCATGAGTCCTAACCTGCAAGGGTTGCTGGCGAAACATCAAATCAACTTCCATTTTAATCCTCCAGCAGCTCCACACTTTGGAGGAGTGTGGGAGCGAGAGATTCGCTCTGTAAAAGCAGCACTTAGCACCACAATTGGAGCACAAAGCGTTCCTGAGGAAGTACTCAGAACAGTTTTAATTGAAGTGGAGGCTATTTTGAATTCCAAACCGTTGGGGTATGTGTCAGCTAACATCGCAGATGTTGACCCAATAACACCAAATCATCTTTTGATGGGGCGGCCCAGTAGTTCATTGCCGCAAGTTGTCTACCAAGATTCTGAACGCCTAAGTCGTAGACGGTGGAGACAAAGTCAGATACTGGTGGATCATTTCTGGGCCAGGTTCATAAGCTACTACTTACCAGGACTTCAGCTGAGGCAAAAATGGCAAAGGACTACTGAGGACTTTACTGAGGGGTGTGTTGTAATGATGGTTGACACCCAATTACCAAGGGCTCTATGGTTAGTAGGCAAAGTGGTAAAGGTGTTTCCAAGCGCTGATGGACATGTGAGAGCAGCTGAGGTAAAAGTCAAGGACAAAAGCTTCACCAGACCTGTGGTGAAGCTAATTCAGCTGCCTGAATTGCCTACGGAGGATTAACATTCAATTGGAGCAAATGTGGGGGCGGCTGTTATAAAGGCAGCGCAAAGGCGCCATCTAGTGGCCATTAGCGGATGGGCTGGAAGTGATTGCGCACGAGAAATGCGCGTGATACACACACAGCAAGACTGTTCAAGAAGTCGCGGTGCAGTGTTTGTGTTGAACATTAATAACTGTGTACGTCCTTATGAGAAAAGTGAGTTTTATTTATCCTTTACTTGTTTAGGATCGATTATATATGTGAATATCTAGAAATACTTGAGTATTTGGGTCATAAATCCACTCGAGAGAAATGACGAGTCAAGCCGTGCAGTTGGCAAAGAATGAACGTCATTGTAGTATGCTTATGCATGTTGTTTGTAACTGAGTTAAGTGTTATGCTTGTTTTACTCAGGCTATATCATTACATTTACATTATTTGTTCTGTACAGATTATGTTAAGGAATGGTGACTCACAAGTTATTAGTCACCTGGTTGAGCTGGTGTTAGACTTAATCAATAATGCTAGTTTATACAGTAGGCCTATATGTAACCTTTATTACTGTTTTGTTTATTTTCAGCTACACGCATACACTCAAGTACAAAATGTTAACCTACCATTTCCAGTAATATAAGCTGAGAGGCAGCTACTACATTCAAATCTGCACCTGTAATTGCTGTCTAATGTATGTCTGTTCTGCTGAAGAATGTTGAGTAAAACGTTCAATCTGATTCCTGCCTCCTGTCCTGCGTTCTGACCGACGCTCCAGGGCGAGAACTATAGCCTCCTAAGCACCTGTGGTCCTTTCTCTCAAACACACAGTGTTGATTCAGTCGGCGCGAGCCGACAGTGTTCTCAGTGCAGTAAATGTGCCCGCTCTCCCGCGCCCACATTCTCTCAAGGACACTCTGAATCCCGCGCTCGCTTTCTCTGTACAACCCGTCATAGAGAAGCTGAACGCGGCCAGGCTGCCCGCTGTGATCAGCGCGCCCCCGCCTCGCACGCTGTAAACACAGCGTTGATTCAGTCGGCGCGAGCCGACAGTGTTCTCAGTGCAGAAAATGTGCCCGCTGTCTCGCGCCCGCATTTTCTAACAGATACGCCGAATCCCACGGGATTCGCCCCGCTCGTTTTCTCTGCACAATGCAGAAAATGTAGTGAACGCGCCCATATCACAGTGCCCGCTTACACTACACGATGCATGTCCTTTGTTTCTCTAAAAACGAAACTAACACACATTCAGTCGGCGCGAGCCGACAGTGTTCTCAGTGCAGTAAATGTGCCCGCTGTCCCGCGCCCACATTCTCTCACAGACAACGCCGAATCCCACAGGATCCCCTCCGCTCGCTTTCTCTGCGCAACCCGCCATAGATAAGCTGAGCGCGGCCAGGCTGCCCGCTGTGATCAGCGCGCCCCCCGCCTTGCATGCTGTGAACACAGCGTTGAGTTCTCAGCACACCGGGGCTCTCGAGCCGCCGTCATGCCGCGGCCAGAGCCCGGATTTCATTCTACCTCTAGCTATTCACGCAGATGCGTGACGCCTCCACCTCGGGGTGGGGAGCACTGCTCGAGGGCAGACCGCTAGCTGGCCTGTGGTCAGAACGGGAAAAGCTCCTTCACATAAACTGCTTGGAGATGATAGCAGTCGACAAAGCGCTACGGCGCTTCTGTTCCCAGATAAGAGGCCACCACATCTTGGTCCGGTCGGACAACGGCATCAGGCCCCGAAACCTTCACAGGCTGAAGGAACGCCTCCTGGTCTGGGCTCAGCACAACCTGCTCTCGCTGAGAGCAGCGCATGTGCCTGGTCACCTGAATGTGGGACCAGACAGACTGTCCAGAAACAACGTCCCAGCAGGGGAATGGTCGCTGCACCCGCAGACGGTTCAACTGCTGTGGGAAACGTTCGGCAGAGTGCAGGTGGACCTGTTCGCGTCCCACGAAAATGCTCATTGTCCGAAGTTTTTCTCGAAAACCAAAGACACGCTGGCCCACATCTGGCACCGCTGTCCCCTATATGTTTTCGCCCTGTCTCACTCCTGCCTCAAGTGTTGGAACGAATCAGGGAAAATCACCACAGTGGTAGTCAGTGAGATGAAGAACAATAATCTGTTGGAGTTTGCTTTCCCGCAGCGCGATTTTATTCACGCTGAAAGGCAGTATGGATACCATGGTCCAGATTTTCGCCTCATTTAGGGAACCAATCACAGAACGGGGAGGGAGCAGCAAGACGATGACGACATCTATGTTGACTATGAGCTACGTACAGGCGCATTTGATAGACATTCTTAGCACCCAATAAACGGCGCTGGGCATTTGTAAACCACCCCTCAAATACGAGAAAATGTACATGTGGTTCCCAGACCCAAGTCTCAACGAGAATTGGGTCTGACGTTAGCCAGACTAGTATAGCAATGTAAATATTCATGATTTTGGCAGGCAATTATTAAATAATAAAACAGTAGATCAACATGAAAATCACCACAGTAGTAGTATCTGAGATGTAGAACAAGAATCTGGTGGAATTTGCAGAAAACAATGTGATTTTATTTATTTTATTATTAATATATTTGTTTTAAAGTCTGCCGACACCAAGGGCATACATCTTGAGCCTACCACGCAACCTCGTGTAGACGCGCAATATATTTTTTAGCGTAGATGGCGTGACCGCGCTTTTCTGAAGCACAGATGGAGAGACCACAGTAGTTTTTTTAGGTAGTTTTTTCTTGCATTATTGAATATTTCAATTTTATGCAACTTTACACATTTTCTACTATTATTAGTTACCAACTCCACTTGGCCTGAAATATATTTTGTATGTTTTAATCCCCTGGATCATGCTACATACATGATGATCTGATAGAACACGATGCATTGCTGTGTCCCTTATCCTATAATTGCCACTTTTGTACAGTGGCTGTGTTTTTGTTTACATAGTCTTGCTTTGTCATTAATATATACACTCACCTAAAGGATTATTAGGAACACCTGTTCAATTTCTCATTAATGCAATTATCTAATCAAATAATCACATGGCAGTTGCTTCAATGCATTTAGGGGTGTGGTCCTGGTCAAGACAATCTCCTGAACTCCAAACTGAATGTCAGAATGGGAAAGAAAGGTGATTTAAGCAATTTTGAGCGTGGCATGGTTGTTGGTGCCAGACGGGCCGGTCTGAGTATTTCACAATCTGCTCAGTTACTGGGATTTTCACGCACAACCATTTCTAGGGTTTACAAAGAATGGTGTAAAAAGGGAAAAACATCCAGTATGCGGCAGTCCTGTGGGCGAAAATGCCTTGTTGATGCTAGAGGTCAGAGGAGAATGGGCCGACTGATTCAAGCTGATAGAAGAGCAACTTTGACTGAAATAACCACTCGTTACAACCGAGGAATGCAGCAAAGCATTTGTGAAGCCACAACACGCACAACCTTGAGGCGGATGGGCTACAACAGCAGAAGACCCCACCGGGTACCACTTATCTCCACTACAAATAGGAAAAATAGGCTACAATTTGCAAGAGCTCACCAAAATTGGACAGTTGAAGACTGGATAAATGTTGCCTGGTCTGATGAGTCTCGATTTCTGTTGAGACATTCAGATGGTAGAGTCAGAATTTGGCGTAAACAGAATGAGAACATGGATCCATCATGCCTTGTTACCACTGTGCAGGCTGGTGGTGGTGGTGGAATGGTGTGGGGGATGTTTTCTTGGCACACTTTAGGCCCCTTAGTGCCAATTGGGCATCGTTTAAATGCCACGGCCTACCTGAGCATTGTTTCTGACCATGTCTATCCCTTTATGGCCACCATGTACCCATCCTCTGATGGCTACTTCCAGCAGGATAATGCACCATGTCACAAAGCTCGAATCATTTCAAATTGGTTTCTTGAACATGGCAATGAGTTCAATGTACTAAAATGGACCCCACAGTCACCAGATCTCAACAAACAATCAATAGAGCATCTTTGGGATGTGGTGGAACGGCAGCTTCGTGCCCTGGATGTGCATCCCACAAATCTCCATCAACATTTCAAAAGAATGCTTTCAGCACCTTGTTGAATCAATGCCACATAGAATTCAGGCAGTTCTGAAGGCGAAAGGGGGTCAAACACAGTATTAGTATGGTGTTCCTAATAATCCTTTAGGTATATATATATATATATATATATATATATATATATATATATATAAATATAACGGTAATTAATATACGATAAGAAGTTTACTGTAAAGCTATTTCTTTTGCTGTTATAGGCTATAGGCCTAATAGTTGTACAAATAGAGAGTATGTAGGCCTACTACTGTATACGTGTTGTTGTAGCCATTAAATAAGCGCATTTATTTTCATATTTGTTCAAATATTATAATGTTTTTTTCCCCATGTTGATTATGAAAAGTGAACAGCATGAGTACGATATGATATCGGGAGACATGAAGTGGGTCATACATGATTTTGACTCATTAGCCTACGTTGTGTTTTGTACAAAGCCTTTCTTTAAAATTAATTTCGTTTTGTATAAATTGTATCTTATTAAAAAAAATAATAATCAACCAATTGCCTGGATTTAATAAATAAGCAAATATAGCAGTCAATAATCATGACATGCGGCGCCGGCGCGGTCACTTAATTGCTCGTGAACTTGAGCGCATCTCATCATAAATTAACCGAAATATGCCTCAGACATGAGAAATATAGAAAGCTTGCAACTAAATCTTTAAACGAAACTATTCCGAACGAAAAGAAATAGGCTACTCTCTAATTATGTTGCACACTCTCACATATTATGTCGAAATAACGAGATATTATGTTGAAATAACATTATAAATAATAAATCTTTAAATATATTTGATTGAATGCTTATTCAATTTAGTAAAATTAAAACTTAAGTTGTGATAATTAAAATTATTGTATAAATATTGAAGTTTTGCTCATTTAATAATAGTATATACAATATAGGCTATAAGTGCGCAGCTCCCCCTGTCAATGATCTACTAGCACCCCCTCGGCACCTGCGTTAAAAATTATCTGGCGCTGCCCCCTCTTTTTATATAATTATTTCAACCTAAAAATGACCTCTGCACTGGACTAAATACATGTATAATATATGACTGCCGAGTGGCTTTCACCCCAAAATGGCGGAAGCATAGCGCTGCTGCTGGGCGCTGGTGTTGCAATGGAACGTTCTATTGGCTTTCACTTCTTGTAAATATACATTCTTTGCCAAAAGTCTGTTTTTCCTGTTGCACCTCAAAAAGTGTCCTTTAGTTCCTAGTTAACATCACCACTCAATATCCATGAGTAGATTAAACAAATATAACAAAACATGTTAAATAACTGAAATAATATGTATGGCAGTTATAGAGGTAATAATAATATGTAATAATAATAATAAGAGGTAATAATAACAGTAAATAATATGTATGGCAGTACTTGTTTATCATAAATATGGCAACACCTCACTTACCTTCACATGGTTGACAAAGTTGACTGATGTTGTCCAGATCTGTGGTCTGGTTGCTGATGGGATTGTTGATCACACAGCTGTAAGTGTTTTTATCCTGATATTCCACTTCCAGAGGTAGAGAGAGACTGATGCTGAGATCACACACACTGATGCTGTACAATACACTGATTCCTTTGTACCAGGAGAGAGTCACATCACCACTCACATTCAATACTGAACACACCAGTGAACATCTGGACTATAATGATGATCCTGATGATGATGATGATGAACACTGTGAAGAATCACTGGTGATGACAGGAATGGGCAGAGGAGCTGGAAAAGAGAAGGGAAGATTGTTAACAGCTGTGTTGCCAGCAATGTACTGTTAATTTGCAGCCCTTTACCGTTAATTTACAGCTCTCCTTTTTTACAGTATGTTACCGTAAAAATACAATGGAAGGTAACTCATATCATTTGGGAAACCGATTGCTTTAAACAGTTCGAGTTCAAAAACTAGTATTTATACTGATAGTACCATAAAATTCCTTCATTAGAGTTCACTGAAAATGAATATCTCTTTATATAAAACTGTGTTATAGTGAATTAATTAAAAACATGATTTTAACTAAAGTCTTTGCAGTTCGTATAGCGAACAATAGCAAACATGTATGTGTTAAAGTACTTAGCAAGGAGATTGTCACTGCATCAGCAACTACAGTTCCTGCTTTTAAATAAAGCAACAGGCAGCATAACATCAGTGTTTCTATGCTCATCTTTGACTGAAGCACAGGCTCTACTCTCCAGCACAATGGTGACCCACAAAACTCATTCATTAAACTAACAGATCTCTCCTATATCATTCTGTGCAAAACACATAAAACACTTCAGTTTAATATTTACTCTCCTTATCAGTTATTGACTTCATATTACTTTTTTTATGAACTTTCACTAATATTTCAGTGAAATGAACTTATTTTGTTTAATACATCTGACTGTTACATTTAACAGTAATTTACCGTGTTTCCTTGATTTTACAGTAATCTACTGGCAGCTGGGTTGCCAGTATATTACTGTAGGCTACTTTCTCGAAAACGATAAATATCACCCCGAATGCATTTTTCCTACGGTATATTACTGTTTTAATGGAAAACAGCATGTTACTGTAACATTTGGATGTTTTTTTACAGCAATTTTTTACAGTGTAGGCAGTATCAGTACAAAACAAGTTAAAATGATATTGGGTTCTACATTAAATCTGTACAGTAATACATGTACAACATTTTATTTGATCTTACTTTTTTGTTCTTATTCATAAAAAATTCCATGAAAAATGCAGAACTGAATGGGTTTCATGTTCTCAGATGTTAATTTTTGAACCTACTGCATTCGCAAGCCATACGAACCCTTTTTGTGTCAAGTCATGTCTAACTTGAAATGAACTATGAAAGAACTGTTTGTGTTTAAAACAAAACCTTCTGGGTTAAATCCCTTGCTTGCTGGCTTTTTTCTTTTATATTAACTGACTTTATTAATGCAATACAGTGAATGACAGCCATTTGTGGTCTCCCAATGGCTTCCATTATTGTTAAAATAGTTATAATTGCACAAAAATGAAGGCTTAGTGCTGCCTCCCAATTTGCCTATTTTTAAAAAAAGTATTGCCCTAAAAGTACTGTTTTTCTGTATTGGAGAGAAAAGATGTAGGACGTTGACCAGCCAGGGTCTTTTGTGGCAAAAACGCTCCTCATATTTTTAATGGTTAATAGACTAATGGATATTTATAAAAGTTCCCATTGTTGTTTCAGATGAGTTATGATGCAGATAACATTAAAAGCACAATATGTAAGATTTTTAGATTAAAATATCCAGAAAACACTAAAAACAATATTATATATTTTGTTGACTGATGCGCTTACATTATCCCAAATGTTTCCAA
This sequence comes from Siphateles boraxobius, assembly GCF_051911475.1. NCBI lineage: Eukaryota > Metazoa > Chordata > Actinopteri > Cypriniformes > Leuciscidae > Siphateles > Siphateles boraxobius. The sequence goes on along the minus strand of NW_027508733.1, from coordinate 13,712,782 downwards.
CATTGTTTATATTACGGTGTGGGTTTTGTGTCTTGTCATGTTCAGTGGTTCCCTGTCTTGTCTATTAGTTATCCCAGGTTTCCCTTTCGAGAGGTCTCTCCTATTGCGTAAGTAGCTTACGCTATGGGAAAACTCCTTTTCTCGAGAATATTGAAGTCTTTATGTAAAACGCATTGCAGCTGCACAGCTGACAGCAATGAACGAAGGCAGCTCGGTCATTGGCTGTTCTGCGGCAACTTGCTCGAACCAATGACGGGGCGACTCTGAATGCGCGACCAATGAGCGCGCTTCGCGCCCGCGCGCGTCAGAGCCCGCCAAGATGGGCGTGGCCAAGAGCTATATATTGGGCGCCCCGTCATGAGAGTTCTTTAGATTTAATCTCCTTCAGCGAACACCTTCTTCGCTGGATCCTCCGGATTATTGAAGCTTCGCCGTCGAAAAGCATACCAGCGGGATTTGCTACGAGGACGTCGGCACCTTCAGCCGCCTTCTAACGCGATCCTACTGAGCCATCCGGCGTACTGCTCACGCAAGTATTTACATCTGTTCGCTCTGCGACACTTGTAAAAGAGCAAATTTTCCAAGGCGTTGTTTCAAATGCCTTCCTGCGCGTCGTGCAGAGACCTTCTCCCGGACGGGGATCGTCACATCATCTGCGCTAGCTGCCTGGGCCGGGACCACGCAGAAGCTGCTTTGACCAAGGGCGGATGCCCCGAATGTGACGACCTGGGTCTCTCCGCACTGCGGGCTCGCCTCGCCGCTTTCGCCGTGAGCGAGCCCATCGCCGCCATCCCTCTGTTCGAGCCGCGCACTAAGAAAAAGCGCCGCTCACAGAGGCTTCCTGAACCTGAGCTCAGTGACGTCACGCCGAGCCAGTCTCCGCGTGCTTCACCGCCGCTCTTGCCTTCCCCACCGCCGGTTCAGTTCACCCAGCCGGACCCACACCCCTCTAGCAGAGCGGTGGGCCTTGTGACTTTCGGCGCGTCCGAGGACGACGGGGGAATGGATGACAGCTTGTCAATCGACGCTGCATCGGACGACTGGCCGGGCTCCACTCTCGACCCCGCCCCGTCGACGCTAGCTAGCGCGAGCGGGGGCTCCACCATGGATAGCGAGATTATCCGCGTTCTCTCTAAGGCCGTGGAAGACCTCGGGCTCGATTGGTCTTCTCCCGAAGAACCAACCCGGAGCCGACTGGATGAGTGGTTTCTGCAGGGGCGCCAGCAGGCCCCTCGGCAAAGGCCTTCTCCCTTCTTCCCGGAAGTTCACGACGAACTCACCAAGTCGTGGAAAGCCCCCCACTCTGCGCGCCTAAAGCCTTCTTTTTCTTCCTCGCTCTCCTCTGTGGACGGCGCGAAGGAAAGAGGCTACGAGGGAACACCGCCCCTCGAGGAGGCCGTGGCCAATCATCTCTGCCCGCCCTCCACCACCGGATGGAAAGCCAAAGCTTCCCACCCCTCGAAGCCCTGCCGCACTACTTCAGCTCTCGCCGGTCGCGCCTACGCCGCCGCCGGCCAAGCTGCATCAGCGCTTCACTCTATGGCGGTACTTCAAGTGTTCCAAGCCAAGCTTCTCCGCTCTATGGACGAGTCTGGCCCCGAACCCGAAGCCTTTAAGGACCTACGCAGCGCGACTGACATAGCCCTGCGAGCCACGAAGGCCACCGCCCAGTCTATCGGCCGTGCCATGGCTAATTTGACTGTTCTCGAGCGCCATCTGTGGTTGACTCTGACTGAGATGAAGGACGCGGATAAGGCGCCATTTCTCGACGCGCCTATCTCCACCAGCGGGCTGTTTGGACCGGCGGTTAAGGGTTTCGCCGAACGCTTCACTGAGGCCCAGAATGCTTCACAAGCTATGCGGCATTTCCTGCCCAAGCGCTCCAGCTCATCGCAGAGCAGACAGAGGCCGCCGCAGCCGCAGCGGGCTAGAACAGCCCCCACCGCCTCTCAGCCCGCGCCTCAGGCTGACGCTCGACGCCGCTCGCGCTCTCACAACCGCAAGCCGCCTTCTGAGCGACGGGGTCCTCGGCCCAAGATTGTGCTGAACCCCGAGCCTCGAAAGCCGTCCTAGCCACAAGAATGAAAAGAGAGAGTGCGTGTCTCGCAAAAGCCGGACCACTCTCTCTGCAAAAGCTCAAGCATTACCCAGTCCCCTTACAGGCGGCTGGATATGTTCATACAGCAGTCAATGGGCCAGTCACAGAGCTCGCTCACCTGCAAACAAACGCCGTTTTTACGGCGACGCACAGAAAACACAAAAAGAGTCTTTTTCTGCCTGTGTCACTAAGGGTTCACATGTCCACAAAGTGTGCATTCCCAGATACTGTCAAAACAGTGCCAAATTCATTCCCAGCTCAAGCTGCGCACCCCATGAATGTAGATCACGTGCCTACGGTCATGTACGCACCACTACACACAAGCACTGTTCACACAGTTATAAATTCATCCCCAGTAAAAGCGGGACACATTATAAAAGTGACGCGTGTGCCTACCACTGTTTATGCACCCCCACTTATAAACACTGTCCTTACAGTGTCAAACACAACCCCAGCCCAGGCTGCGAGTTTTACAGACACAGCGCGCGCTGCTGTAATCACACACGCGCCCATTCACTCAGCTGCTCAGCGCGCGCCCGCGCCTCTGAGAGCTATGAGCTCAGGCGATTCGCTGGCCGGGTCCCTGCGTCACAGCGGCCCGCCCCTAGCCTGTATTCAGCCCATATCTGTACACGCAGCGGCATGGGAAAATATTCCAGATATGCCGAAATGGGTATTGAATACAGTAAAGCACGGATACTCGCTCCAGTTCGCTCGCAGACCACCACGTTTTACGACTGTGGTCGAGACGAAAGTGAGAAAAGAGTGCTCACATGTTCTACGCACCGAGGTGCGCAAACTAATAGAAAAGGGCGCTGTGGAAACTGTTCCCCCCTCTCTGAGCGAGGCAGGTTTTTACAGCCGCTATTTTCTCGTCCCGAAAAAGGATGGCGGTCTCCGCCCCATCCTAGATCTCAGACACCTGAACAAAGCACTAATGATTCGCTCGTTCAGAATGTTAACAACCAAGCATATCCTCGCGCAAGTACGCCCAGGAGATTGGTTTCTCTCAGTGGATCTGAAAGATGCTTACTTTCACATTCCAATAGCGCCTCATCACAGGCCGTTTCTGAGATTCGCTTTCGAGGGACAGTCGTACCAGTACACAGTACTTCCGTTCGGCCTGTCCCTGGCTCCCCGTACATTCACGAAATGTATGGATGCAGCACTTTCCCCCCTAAGGCGAAGGGGAGTGCGAATACTGAATTATCTCGACGATTGGCTGATTCTAGCACAATCAAAGAGTCAGTTAATAACACACAAATCTTGGATTATCAGCCATTTAGAATGCCTGGGTCTAAGAATCAATTTTGCAAAAAGCATACTATCTCCCAGCCAGAGGATTTCTTTCCTGGGAATAGTTCTAGACTCGATGCAAATGACAGCGCGTCTCTCATCAGAGCGCGCGCTCACCATCCGGCGCCTTGCAACATCATTCAGGGCGGGCGCGCTCGCCCCCGTCAAGCGGTTTCAGAGGATGCTCGGTCTCATGGCCTCAGCATCGGCCGTACTCCAGCTAGGATTGTTGCATATGCGCCCTCTCCAACGCTGGCTCAAGAGCCGCGTCCCTACTCACGCGTGGCGTTCGGGCCACCTTTTAATCAGAGCGAACCACGGCTGTATAAAAGCCCTGACGCACTGGAAAGCCGCCGACTGGTACCAGTCAGGCGTGAGTCTGGGTGTGAACACAAGGAGAAAGATGATAACGACAGATGCCTCCAAAATAGGTTGGGGGGCCCTTTACGAGGGCAGGCCTGTCTCCGGCTTTTGGTCAAACCCGGAGAAGCGCCTACACATAAACTGTCTGGAAATGAAAGTGGTCGCTTTGGCTCTCAGAGCCCTGCTCCCACAGCTGAGAAACGAACACGTCTTGGTCCGAACGGACAACATGACGGTAGTATCGTACATAAATCGCCAGGGTGGACTCAGGTCGAGCTCCATGCATTCAATGGCCAGGAGACTCATTTTATGGTCCCAGCACAACTTGCGCTCGCTGAGAGCAGCGCATGTGCCAGGTGCCCTGAACCAGGGGGCGGACATGCTATCCAGAGACAAAATTCTCCCAGGAGAATGGGCTCTCAACCCGCTGACGATTCACTGGTTATGGAAAACCTTTGGCAAAGCGGAGATCGACCTCTTCGCCTCCAAGGAGAACGCGCACTGCCCTCTTTTCTTCACGAAAAGCATGGATGCGCTCGCCCAGAGCTGGCCGAGCGTCCCTTATATGCCTTTCCCCCGATCGCGATGCTACCGCAGGTCATCAGTCGGGTCAGAGAGGAGAAAAACGCAGTGCTGCTGATAGCCCCACTCTGGAAGAACCAAACATGGTTTCCAGATCTGATGCAAATGCAATCTGCACCACGGCCGATTCCACTGAGGCCAGACCTCCTCAGTCAGGCCAACGGGATGATATTTCATCCCCGCCCCGATCTGTGGGCCCTTCATGCATGGCCCCTCAACGGGTTCCCAGGAACCTCACGAGCGGAGCACTAAAAACCATCGCTGAGGCGCGGGCGCCCTCCACGAGACGCTTATATGCCCAGAAATGGAAAATGTTCAGTGTCTGGTGTAATGCCAAGGGCCTGAACCCTGAAACATGCGAGATTACGAACGTACTCGCTTTTCTACAAGGGCTTCTGGAGGCGGGCCGCGCCCCCTCCACGCTCAAAGTATATGTGGCGGCCATCACAGCATCACACGACCCTGTAATGGAACGTCCATTGGGAAGAAACGACCCAATTATTCGTTTCCTAAGGGGCGCTAGGAGGATGAACCCTTCACGCCCCCCCTCAGTGCCGATCTGGGACCTAGCTACTGTCCTAGACGCTCTTAAAGGGCCTCCGTTCGAACCACTCCGAACCGTGCACCTTAAACAGCTCTCGCTCAAGACTGCGCTCTTGCTGGCACTCGCCTCGGTCAAGAGAGTGGGCGACCTGCACGCGCTTTCGACAAGCGCTGCCTGCCTAGAATTCGGACCTAACGACTGCAGGGTCGTCCTTAGACCGAAACATGGGTATATTCCTAAAGTGCTCACCACTCCCTTCAGAGCACAGGTTATCTCCCTAACTGCGCTATCGTCCCCAGCAGACGAACACGACGCTAATCTACTCTGCCCCGTTAGGGCTCTCAGAGTGTATTTGGAGCGTTCTGCCCTATTCAGACAGACAGAACAACTGTTTGTATGCTTTGGCGGCCGTACGAAAGGTTCCGCCGTTTCAAAGCAGAGAATCTCTCACTGGATAGTTGAAGCTATAGCGCTGGCTTATGAAGCTAAGGGACTTCAATGCCCCTGGGGAGTCAAAGCACACTCCACCAGGAGTGTGGCTTCTTCCTGGGCATGGTCGAGCGGGATACCGATCGAGGATATTTGTGCGCCGGCAGGCTGGGCCTCACCGTCCACATTTATCAGGTTCTACAACCTACAGGTCCCGACACTGCATTCCAATGTACTATCAGCATGATGCTAGTTGAACTACGAGTTCGTATCTAGATTATGTATGTGCTTGTGTCACACTGAGCGCCTTCTAGCCGCTCTGTATTCTTTCCCACATATAAAGCTCGCCTCTGCCGGCTAGTTGGATGATAACTTTGCTTTTTTAGCTCAGACACCTGCCTCTGGCTATCATAAGGCGAAGTTCAGCACGCACGGCGTTTTGCATGGTGTTCCCATAGCGTAAGCTACTTACGCAATAGGAGAGACCTCTCGAAAGGGAACGACTCGGTTACTAACTTAACCTCGGTTCCCTGAGAGGAGGGAACGAGTATTGCGTAAGCTGCCGTGCTTGTGCTTGGTTAGTTCGCTTCAGTCGTTTTAACCTAAAGAACTCTCATGACGGGGCGCCCAATATATAGCTCTTAGCCACGCCCATCTTGGCGGGCTCTGACGCGCGCGGGCGCGAAGCGCGCTCATTGGTCGCGCATTCAGAGTCGCCCCGTCATTGGTTCGAGCAAGTTGCCGCAGCACAGCCAATGACCGAGCTGCCTTCGTTCATTGCTGCCAGCTGTGCAGCTGCAATGCGTTTTACATAAAGACTTCAATATTCTCGAGAAAAGGAGTTTTCCCATAGCGTAAGCTACTTACGCAATACTCGTTCCCTCCTCTCAGGGAACCGAGGTTACGTTAGTAACCGAGTCGGTTTCCTATTTTCCACGCCCCCTTGTTATCCTGTCTGCTCGTTTGTCTCTGATTATTTAAGCCCTGTGGTTCAGTCTTGTCTATGTGAGTTCTTGTTTAATGTGTAGCGTTCATGTTGGTTGTTTTGTTCCTGAGTCCTGTTCCCTGTCTGAGTCCTTGTCAAGTTTGGAGTTTGTTAAATAAAGCGTGTGCTGCACTTGGATCAAGCCTCATCTCTACTTCAACCGTACCACGTTTCAGAAGAACTCACCGAACCTAGATCCAGCAGCCATGCCTACCTGGAGTCCTGATGTCCAGATCATCCGTCTTCGCCAAGAGAATCGCGCCATCGAGGATTATGTCGCAGAATTCCTCGAGCTGGCACATCTTGCGCAAATGAGCACAGAGTGCTTGATCTTCTTCCGCGCGGGATTATCGGAACCACTCCGGTCTCTGATGCCCGAACCTGATTCGCACGGGTCTTTAGAGTGGTATATCGACCTGGCCCTGTTGTGGAGCGGCTCTTCGTTTACCATGGGCGTGGAGGAGAAGCTGCGAGAGCCTGCGCTTCACGTCAGCCAGGTCGCGCCCGCGCATCACTCCAGCCCTGCCGAGACCCCGCTCCACAAGCCCGCGCTTCACGTCTGCTCAGCCGAACCCGCGCTTCACGTGAGCCGAGTCGAGCCCGCTTTTCACGACATGCCTGAGCTTCTTCCCGCCGAGACCGACATGCCTGAGTTTCTGTCTTCCGAACCCGCGACTCTCGTCTGCCCAGCCGAGCCCGAGCTTCACGTGAGCCCAGCCGAGTCCAGTGCGTCAAGCGCCGAGTCCATATAAAAGTGAATTTTGCATCCGATGACCCCTTTAAAATAAATAATCTTCATGCTTGAATGCTATGAGACTCACCTGGATCATGGCTAACTTGTGGGATTGTCTTTAGGACAGGTGTTGAAACAGGTGCTTAAAAGAAAACAAACAAAAGGAAGATGAAGGAACCACCAAAGTGTAAAACCACATGTAACATTAATGAGTGAGTGAACTAACTGCATCACATTTCCAGAATAGTTTCCCTCTGAAAGATAAATAAAACCAAAAATGTGATTGAGGAGGTATATTTCACTTACCAAATACAGTAACTGAATGTTTTGTGTGAAACCCCTCGTTGGCTGAGAACAGTTAGTTTATAAAGTCCAGAGATTGTGGTTCTGATGTTCTTTATGGTGAGAGATCCCGTTTGACTGTCAAGCTCCAGTTTGTCTTTGAATCTCACGCTTTGGTCATATATAGTGATGATCTGATCATTAATGTCAGCAATACGAGTCTCTGAAGGTCCAAAACACCACAGAATATAATCAGATCTAAGTGTTTCAGAAACACCAGAGTTCAGAGTGATATAATCTCCCTCCATCACTGATACTGGAATCATTTAATCTGTTTTAGCATCTGGAACACATTCAAATGAGGTTGGTGGTTAAACAGCAGTTTCTATTTCCTCTTTAATCGCAACAAGTTGTAAATATAGCAGAGTGACTTTCATCAGGATAAAACTCTTAACAGAGTACAGCAAAATAACTAATGGTAAATGTAATATTAAATAACTTACCATGGACACAGATGAAAAACAAGATGACAGTCCACATGGGCATTGTATAAGACTGACTAGTATCACTTTAGTTGAGTCTCTATAAAGTTTAGTGGAGGAAGAGCAGGTTCAGCCAATGACTCTCATTACTGCAACCGTCCAGTGTGTGTTACTTTCACAGTCCTGTGGTTTTGTGGTGTTATGTTGGTGATGCACTCACTGCGGATGCGTAGAAACATCTAACATTTTGTTGTATTTTCTGTGCAGATTAAAACAAGTTCCATCGAGTTAATACACTCTTATTGATATTTGAAAGCATGTTTCTAATGATCCCTAATATTTATTAGAATAAAATCTCCAAGGCTCTCTGAGAAGTTTTGCAGGAACAGATTCTGCGTGGACATATGCCCGACAGAACTGAAATATTGTGGAAATAGATTAATAATATTGTCTAATATATCTTATTATTGACCATTATGCCCGCTGTTGCAAATTTGCAACATACCAAATTGACCCCAAATTGACCATTATGCCCGCTGTTGCAAATTTGCAACATACCAAAATTTTGATTTATTTGTTGTGCAAAAGTGAAATTGATAATCTCAACATTATTTACCATCTACTTAAAGGCAAAAACACACATACAACATTTTTTTTTATATACAGTTATATAAATTCAGGCGTTAAGGGGTTAAATAACATAACGTTAATGGCTAATTTGACTTTTAGAATCAAATAGCAAAACATAATTTTCGGGTTTTACCACAGAAGTGTCGGAATGGCATCCACAATCCCGAAATCGACTTTAAAAAGCGGCTTTGGGCGCGGTCATCTGCATGTGTAACGGCGGTTGCGTCTTAAACTTTTCGCGCCGCCAGGTTTTTGTTGCCACAATGCAACACGTGATTTAAAATACGGGTAAAAGACCTGTAAAATACAAATACGGAAAAATCCTTCACATTTATATGGTAGCCTACATTGTACCGGATTTTTACGGATTTTTTTACAGTGTGTCAGAGGTCGCACGCCTCTGGAGCAACTAGGGGTTAAGTGTCTTGCTCAGGGACACATAGGTGTCTCTCAGTGAAGCCAACTATGTATGTATGCAGTATGTAGAAGAACTATGTAAGTTTCTGTTCAAATGGGTACTCGGTTTTGTCCACTGAGTGGCAGTAAAAGCACGTTTTACTTTCTTGAGTGCTGGGGTTAGAAGCCAAAAGGGTCTTAAAATAATGTTCAATTGGCTTCACATGTATGAATGTGTTCACAGTCATATCAAATAGCTCAAAACAGGTCGTCTATCTAGGCTACATCTCTTCTAGAACAGGCCCCTATGGTTGCCTTTATATTTATTTAACGGTTCAAATGGCATGTTCAGAAAAATAAGCATGAAGTTTACATTGACAAATTGCTGTCTGGAGACAGAGGCAGAAAGGAGAAAATTCTTTTGATAGATGCTTCGTCACACCCCGTTGTTCTCATTACAATGGTTGTTTGTGGTTGTGAGAAGTCCTCTATACACTATACACCCCGCGATACATCAGCAGATTAAACTCCATGTCTGAGCTCAGACCCCAGTTTAATGAACCTGCTATTGTTAAATTTAATGGCGTTAAATGATGGACCAAACAGCGCATGCGCTTGAACATTGCGTGCAAATTAAACTTTGAATATAGAAACTGCATTCCTATTCTAAATCTTAGGTCAAACCTCTTCTGTTATCATAATACATTCAAGTATGGTTCAATAAAGGTCCCCAAAATTAGCAGTTATTCACTTTACTGACCATAGCCAGAATAACTTAACTTGTAATCAAGTTCCTCTGTTGCTGAAGATCATTAAGTGTTGTGACGTCATCACCGACACCTGGCGAAACCAACTTTTTTTTTCTACACGCTGGCAGCGGTCGCTTCAGCGTGCAGTCATTAGTCTACTGGTTATTTTGTTTTTGTGTTATTGTTTTTGTCGTTCTGATTCAGCGATTCAAGTCTTCTGATGTGAGTTGAGCGGTTTACAGAGTTTCGTAGGCTACTTAGGCTACCATAAAACACACGGTAGGCCTACTCACACGAGTCATTTCTGCATTGTTTTTATTACGTCGTTTCTGATGTGTCAAGTTGAATAATAATTTAGTGGCAGGTTTGCATTTAGTATTAGTTTAGTAGGTTTGTGTTGTTTAAAAATATGACTAAAATAATCTGTTTTTACCAAAATCACTTAGGCCTATGATAAAGTCAGATCTGGAGTGTCATTTAACAGAGCTGCTGATTTCATGTCAATAGTTGTTTTTTTTCACCTCATTCATTATTCTGATGTCTTTAATCACATGTAAACTGCCACTTTCATCAGCTCATTTCATCAGTAGGCTACTGACATAAACTACACCATTATCACTTTTGAAATCGACAAGATAGGATATCACTTTAAAATCATTTCATTTCAGTCTGTAATAAACCATCTTTCATATACAACACAAATCTAAAAACCAACGAACGAAAACTAAGCTATAAATGAAGCTGAACTGAATTGGTGTGTTATTTGTTGCTTACAACTTTATTTGTCCTTTTGTTTTATTTTAATGTATTATTGGTATATTTTTATATTTGAAAATGAAATCTTTTAATTATGTTTTTTTTATTTCGAATTTTCTATTTCTTTGTCCATTTGTTTATGTGACAGATAAAATAACTTTATTTGTATTGTAATTGTATCCATCTATGAAAATGTAAACAAAACATTGAATGATTAAAATGTGTGCAATAATGAAAACATCAGTTTGCTAAACTGATCATTTTTGTATTAGCAGATCTGCTGTTTCTACCACAGAACTTGAAGCTCCTCCCACAGCAATTCAACAGTGAAGCTCCTCCCACATGCAGTTCACATATAAATGCTGGAATATTCCCATCAAGTGAAGAAGACAGTTGAACATAGAGAACATGAGTGATCCAGAACCCTGCAGAATGGAAGGTGAAGATACTGAAGAAAAAAGAGGTTAGTGTTTATTCTTGATTCGTCATTAATAATGAATGAATGTTAAATTCATCATACTTGTAGTCAGAAAAGTCACAAGTGCTGTGAATAATAACATGGTTAAAGTATCAAATAATATACAGGACACTGGAGCCTGAAACTGAAATGTTCTTTTCTATCTTTTATTTTCCAACAAAGGTACTAAATAAAGTTTTAACTGTCATAAACAAGTTACTGATACACTTCTACATTTTTTGTAAAAGCGGAGACTGGATTCAATTGACTAATGCTTATAATGGGATCATTTCAAAATAATTTTTTTAAAATATCTGAGAGATTGTGTCAGAAACATGAGATTTTTGCCTATATATATAATATTGCAGTTGTCTATGTTCTGGTGTTACAGTAGTTTTTTTTAATGACATTTCTTTTTAATTTTTTAAGGATAAACAGTAAATAAACTCCCTCACGGCTCTAATAACTGGTTTGGAGAATGGATGAATGAAAATAAAACTTTGTTTTAATTCATTTTAGGCTTTATTGAACAGAATGAGGAGAGTGAAGAACTGATTGAAGGAGATGAGAAACATCGTCATGTCACAATGGGAGAAAAAACTTTGAAGAGAGCCAAAAATTCTTGCCCTCAGTGTGGAAAGAGATTCCAATATAAATCAAGTCTTAAACTTCACATGACAGTTCATAGTGGAGAGAGACCGCACACATGTGATCAATGTGGAAAGAGTTTCAGAATAAAAGGAACCCTTAAAGAACACATGAAGATCCACACGGGCGAGAGGCCGCACACATGTGATCAGTGTGGGAAGAGTTTTGCACAGAAAAATCACTTTAAAGAACACTTAAGAATCCACACTGGAGAGAAGCCGCACACATGTGATCAGTGTGGGAAGAGTTTCACACAAAAAGGAAACCTTAAAGGACACATGAAGATCCACACTGGAGAGAAACCACATACATGTGATCAGTGTGGGAAGAGTTTTAAACGTGGATTGAGTCTTAAATCACATCTACGTTTTCATTCTGGAGACAGATCGTTTTACTGTGATCAGTGTGGGAAAACTTATTTTTCAGAATCATCCCTGAAGAGCCACCTGAAAGTTCATACAAAGGAGAAGCCTCACATGTGTTCTTTGTGTGGGAAGAGTTTTAGCAAACTGAGTGGTTTAAAATTACACCAGAAAATACACAGTGGTGTGAAGAATCACATGTGATTTGATTGTGGGACAAGTGTGACAAGAGATTCAGCCAGTCAGGAAACCTGAAAAAAACATAATAGGATCCGCACTGGAGAGAAGCCGTGGATGTGATCAGTGCGGGAAGAGTTTCACATGAAAAGAAGCCCTTAATGATCACGTAAGGCACATAGGTACATAGGGATCAACAGTCAGTGATCAATTGTTAAAACACTGAGAACACTGTTGTAAATTCCTTGTGCTTTTAGCTGCCTGTGTAATATACTCAATTTTCATGGAAACAATTTTTTTTTATTATTATTAAAATCTTTTAATAACTGTAATGTTGACTTATCAATGTTTTAGCTTTAGCAAATAAAATTTGCCATGTTTTTGACCGGCTCACGAATATTATGTTACTACTTAAACCCTCACTCACTTGAGCTGTTGTTTCTTTGCTGTGTGCTACAGAAAAAAAAACAAATGTAATTTCTACATTAAAAACGGTAGTCCAGGCAAAGGATTTCCAGGTAAGTAAATCCTATATTAGTTCTCAATTCAATTTTGTACTCTTTGTGCATTTTCTGACCGGAATACATTTAGCACAGCAGGCAATAATATAAGGAACTAATGTTGAATTCATTAGAATGTTAAGACCTGACCGAATTTGTGTTTTATTGTGTATGTTGGTGTGGATGATTATTTCAGTGTTTGGAGTGATTCTTATTTTTACATCCTCATTTCCTTTCTTTGCTTCTTTTCCTCTCTCTCAGCTCCACCCCTGTAGGATACGAGGGAAGGCTGCAAGGAAAGAAAATGAGGATGGAGGAATCGAATTAAAGCTTTTTTTATATACATTGGAATACTTGATCACTCGAGCTTCACACAGCGTCATCAGCAGCGCTCAAAGGATCTGCCCTTATTAGTTTGGTTATTTAAGAAATTCATAATAAATAATAATTAAGCAAGATACCCTGTTGAAATATGCGAGATGTGTGGTTTATATAAACTGCAAGGGTAAAGTAAATTAAAATTAATGTGACTGATGTGAAGGGGGAGGAGAATTTGTAGGTATGTGCGTCACGTTTAGTCAATAAATCTCTTCTGTGTACATAGATATCCATAATAAAGGCTAGATGTCTCGTCTGCGCTGCTGGCCAATGGAGGTCGACGTCCGCACCTGGCGGCCATCTTGCCACAGGCAGCTCGCTCACTCGTAACATTGTGTTTTAATGGTGCATGCACTTTTTAAATGACCATAACTTGCACAATTTCCTACCGATTTTCAAACGGTTTGGTTTGTTATAAACGTCAGAGATGTAGTTATCACACTGTATACTTATGAATAATAAGTGTATAAATAAATAATCATCCAGAATTATATCCACATTAATAACGTTTGTAAGAAACCAAACTGTTTGTAAATCCGTCAAGATTTCAACGAAATAAGACTATTTTTGTTCGTGCTGATCACTCATCTTACATCAGGTACCACAGAGCCCATCAGAAAGCTTGCCTGTGACAAGATTGCCAATGGTGATGACGATAGATGCTCCGCCGAAAGACATCTAGCCTTTATTATGGATATCTATGCCTGTGTATCCTCGCTCATAATTGCCTTTGCCGCAATGCCGCCCCAGATACTTCGTCTGAATTTTGAGCAGCTTGAGCATAGACATAATAAATACATAGACGCCCTATTGGCTGCTGGAGCGTACGTCAACGGTGCCATATTCCAAGGTTGTCCAGTTGCCAACTTGTATGAAACATCCTACATTCAATCCATATGTGACCACAGCCTGGCAACCTACACTACAACCCAGTTGAGTTGTTGATATCTGTGCAGGACGCAGGAAGTGGAATCAAGCATCACTGGTACAAGTATGAGGAGACCCAGCCAGCACAGCCATGTGGGGCCCACATGGGTTTGACCTGGGCTATCTAACTGGGACCCAGCCATTTTTGTCCATGGTTTCCATGTGGGCCCCACATGGGTTTGCCCAGATGAAATGAACACTGCTCATTTAACAGCCTGTAGGTTGCACACCAATGTTGTTCCAACCATATAACTTTAAACATTAAATCTCTGAGAATTCAGTGGGTTAAAAAAAAGTGATCAATTTTTTAAGGCACTTTTTTTAACTATACTTTTATAAGTTGTTTTCTGCTTGTTGTTTGTCTTGTATTTAAAACAAATTAGCAGATCTATAATAGTTGAGTGCTCAGTGACAACCATCTCACCCTAAATGCCATGAAGATAAAATAACTCATTGTGGATGTAATGAAAATAAAATGGTTCATGAGTTATTGGAAGAAAGTAGTTCCTACAAGACCATCAATGGTGTCTCTACTTGTGGTAGAGATTGTAATACAATGTGTTTCCATCGGTCCATGCTATTCACATCAATTACTGTCACAGTAAGACTCAATCCACCAATCACTGCTTTTGCCCACCATGTGCACTGTATATATATATATGCTTGGATTACTTCCACATTGAATTGCATTGAATACGTGTAGGAATGCGGTCACATCCTGCGTACTAAACAGGCCTATGCTGGTGTGTATTTCTGCATGTTCCAACTGGCTGAATGTGTTATATTGGCCCATGTCTCCCTGAAAGTGCAATATATTATAATTTGCTATAGAAGAACAAAGACTATAATGTATATTGCGGTCACCGCTGCGGTGATGTGGTGACGCGTTCATGTAACATGTAAGGGTGGCGCTGCCAATAAAGCACCTAAAAGCTGTCTCAAAGAACCGGCAAAAGTAATGATTGAATATGTTAGTGTCGGCTGCAAAGATGAAGTTGACGATGCTGACTCGCGATCTTCGCAGCATCTCCAATAGTATCCAGCTGCAGACCCGCAGCACCACCAGTTTCAGAACCCCGGCGCCAGAACCGGAAGTAAGGGGCGGAGCTTACGTTCTAACACCAGCGCCAGGACCGGAAGTGAGGGGCGGAGCTTACGTTCTAAACCGAGTAACGCCACCTAACGTTTTGGAGCGTAATTTGCTTAGACACGAAACGTCATTATTACACACGAAATGTCATACTTTATACCTATTATAATGATACATTAAGGTATAGTACAATAAGCATTTAAAACATTGATTTTGTGTAATATAATTCTATATAGTTATCCGTTTTATTGTATTATGAGAGTTACTTCCTGATCGTGAAAATAATGCTTGAAACTTATGGTCATTTTATATAAAATATACTTTATTTCACAAGAACATGTGCAGCATGCATTTTTCTTTATGTAAAATAATGTCAAAAATCTAAAAAGAGAGAGAAAATCCGGCATTGTTTTAAAAGAAACCATAAAAATGTACCGTACTTCAAATAATAGCCGAGTCCCAAATAGACGATTGTCTCTTTACACGCCTGGTGTGGCTGCAGGTCTGGGTAAGTCCGGTCTCAAATAGAGGTCGGGCCTGTTTTTTAGTTTCAGGTTGTATTAAATCTTCTAAAACCCGTCAGATCGTTGCTTTTTGGCGGAATAGAATGACTGCTGCGCATGACAGGGCGCTTAACGAGCAGAGAGAGAGAGAGAGCCCCGGCCGCGCGCGCGCACTCTCACGTCTTCAAACAACACGAGCACTGTCTTGCTCTTTATTTGTCACATACCAGTTATAGTTCATACAACGAGCAGTGACTCACTGTGTAATAAAAACATACCCTAAATATTATTTAAAAGGTGCAACAATTTTTAATATTTTTAAATACTTGCAAAAATAACCATGCTTGTGTCATTGTAAATAATTCCGCCCCTCCCTCACTTCCGGTTCTGGCGCTGGGGTTCTGGCACTGGGGTTCTGAAACTGGTGGTGCTGCGGGTCTGCAGCTGGATATATCTCAGCAGCCTAGTGAACGCGCCGGAGAGAAATGCACATTTCATACGGATTACATAAACAGAGAGCTGTCTGTTTACTTTTGTTATGAATTGTTCTGTTTAAAAGTAGACATGTCTATGAGGCAAGTAGGCTAGCCTACCTTATACGTTAAGTTTCGGTTCATTTTATGAGACTAGCCCCAGTTCACGCACCGGCGCCTCCGTGCCGTGATGTCCGTCTGCTATAATTACTTCTTTTATTTTTTAAATCCAGGCAATTGGTTGATGAAACATTGATTCAAATTTAGATACAATTAATACAAATCGAAATTCACTTTAAAGAAAGGCTTTGTGCATCTGTTTGATGTCTCTGTGGAAGTTTTAAAGCAGTCTTTTAGTGCCGCTTTTACGGAGCGGTCACCTCCGCGTAACACTGTTTTTTCCTCATAAATGCGAACAAGAAAAATTAAATTAAATGAATATTTTATGTTCTGTGGACAGCCAAACCTTCTTCATCCGGTGTGGGTTTTACTTTTGGTTTTCGCAGTGTAGCCTAATTCACAGAAGTAGCCTATTAAAAATATTTGGACTAAAAGTTAAATATTTTTTGTGTCACGCATGTTTATTTCCCATATTAAATATAAAATGCATGTGTATACAGATATCTTTCTAATGTCTGGACTCCTTTATTAAGGGAGTATGGATATATAAACAGACATTTCAATATATTGGAATTAAATGCATTTTCTGATAATGTATATTTCAAGTTTTGACTGCAAATGATTACGTCCCGGAATTGCTCAATTTTAAAGAATTATTCCTCAACTAGTTTTGTGGTGTAGGTCTACGTATTTTATAATGTTAACTTCAAATAATACTAATAGTAATTTAAAGATTTGTTAGCATTGGATCTGGACGGGAAGGATAACTCTGGGAGTTGGAAGGAGTGTGTTGCGATTCTGACTTCGCACACGCGACGAGATTCATGTTCTCAATTATTCGTGTTTGAAAAACATAGATAATACAGCAAATAGGATGGCAATTAGTGCGATTAGACATTATTGTGATTCAATACAAATTAACTTAACATATTGCTCTCTCATTAAGTCATGCTAACTTCTACAGGATCAGTATTTGGTTTGCAAAAATTGACAAATTTGCATCTTTGCATAGCATCTGCACCAACATCAAGCTTTTTCGAAGTGTTTTTGTTTTGTTAACTCATCTAATCTTCTGCATTCTCTCATTTTCACCCTCCGTGTCCCGAGCTTTATCATAGTTCAGTGCCGAAGAGCTTCTAAAGCAGTCTGAAGATGTTTGGTGGTACAGTGTTGCTACTGGATGACATAACAGCAATATAAATTCACAGTGGAGAAAACAGATGTAGAGGAAATATGAAAGTGTCTGTTCAAATGGACCCTCGGTTTTGTCCACTGAGTGGCAGTAAAAGCACGTTTTACTTTCTTGAATGCAGTGGTTAGAAGCCAAAAAGGTCTTATGTTCTATTGGCTTCACATAATTATGTACGAATGTATTCACAATCATATCAAATAGCTCAAAACAGGTCTTCTAATAGGCTACATCACTTCTAGAACAGACTTCTCATATGGTTGCCTTTATATTTATTTATCGGTTCAAATGGCATGTTCAGAACAGTACGCATGAAGTTTACATTGACCAATTGCTGTCTGGAGAAAATCGGATTGATGCTTCGTTAGCCTACACCCTGTTTTTCTCATTATAATGGTGGTTTGTTGTTGTGAGAAGCCCTTTATACACATATCAGCAGATTAAACTGCATGTCTGAGCTCAGACCCCAGTTTAATGAACCTGCTATTGTTAAATTAAGGCGTTAAATGATGGACCAAACAGCGCATGCGCTTGAACAGTACGTGCATGCAAGTTAATATTTGAATATAGAAACTGCATTGTCCTATTCTAAATATCTTAAGTCAAACCTCTTCTATTAATAAACTACTAATAAAGTATAATAAATGCACGTATGGTTCAATAAAGGTCCCGACCTTCAGTTATCCAGTTTACTGACCATAGCCAGCCAGTAATCAAGTTCCTCTGTTGCTGAAGATCATCAATGTATTGTGACGTCACCATCGACACCTGGCGAAACAAACTTTTTTTTACTGCTCAGCGTGCAATCATTACTATTTTGTTCTTTGTGTAATTGTTTTTGTCGTTATACTCCAGCCCGCTCGCTAGTCTTCTGAGGTAAATTGTGCAGTTTACAGAGTTTCGTACATTTACCATCTTCTTCGAGTCCGTTGCAATCTCAAATGTCGTTCTGCCAATATCTGGCGCAGATCACAGCTGATGTGGTCGGTTCAGCCAGGTCCTGGGCGCTGCACTGAGGGGCGTTTTTACACTCCAGTAGATGGGGCATTGTCTGTACTGCACCGCAACATTTACCATAAAACACACGGTAGCTATATACTCACACGGGTCATTTCTGCATTGTTTTCATTGCGTCGTTTCTGATGTTTGCAAGCTGAATAATCATTTAGTGGCAGGTTTGCATTTAGTATTAGTTTAGTAGTTTTGTATACTTTAAAAATATGACTCAAATAATCTTTTTATACCAAAATCACTTATAATAAAGTCAGAACTGTGCTGTTGATCGTGTAAGGCTTGTTTCAGTAACAGAGCTGCTGATTTCATGTAACACAGCTCCTGTTTTTTCACCTCATTCTCATTCATTATGCTGATGTCTTCAAGTTCAATCACATGTAAACTGCCACTTAAAGCTCATTTCATCGGTAGGCCTACTGACACAAATTATCACTTTTGAAATCGACAACATAGGCTATCTCTTTAAAAATAATTTCAATTCACTCTATATTTCATGCAAAAACAACACAAATCTAACAAAAACTAAGCTAAATGAAGTCGAACCGAATTGGCGTGTTATTTGTTGCTCAAATATTTATTTATTCTTCTGTTTTATTTTTATGTATTATTGATATTTTTTTATATTTGAAAATGGAATCTTTTAATTATGCTCGGCCCTATTTATTTCCATTTTTCTATTTCTTTGTCCATTTGTTCATATGACAGATAAAATAACTTTATTTGAAACTTTATCCATCTATGAAAAAAGAAAACATTGAATGATTAAAATGTGTGCAATAACGAAAACTACTCGGTTACTCACGTAACCTCAGTTCCCTGAGTTAGGGAACGAGTATTGCGTAGCTATACGCAGTGGGGAAACTCCTTTTCCTCGATTTACTGAAGCCTTTATGTAAAGCGCATTTGCAGCTGCACAGCTAGAACATGAGCGTCTGGCTCGCTCATAGGCTGCGCTGCGGCAACTGCACATCCAATGGCGCAGGCGCCTCTGACGTGCAACCAATGAGATCACTCTGCGTCATACACGTCAGAGCCCGCCAAGGGGGCGTGACCTCAGTCTATAATAGTCCCCGAATTCGCCATTATAGCAGGTTTAACGACTGAAGCGACAACTTGCCATGTTACTATAGTGCGGCTGGCTACGCAATACTCGTTCCCTAACTCAGGGAACTGAGGTTACGTGAGTAACCGAGTAGTTCCCTTTCGAACGGTCACTTCGTATTGCGTAGCTATACGCAGTGGGGACGCCATGCAAAACGCCGCACTGAGTAACTGGCTGCCACTGCAACTCAGGCCCCTGAGCATACAGAACAAGCCATAACCGCATAATTATGTATAAATAGACCAGACACCGTCAGGTCTAAAATAGTACACATCAGTTAGAAATAACCCAACATACTACACCAATGAACCCAGACACTGTCGGGGTTATTGGTATATGAACATATAACCAGTCAAGTGGGTTTATATATGAAATTATAACCGGCCAAAGCAGGTTTTATATATGTATGGAATATAACCGGCAAAAGCGGGTTTTATATATGTCATATAACCGGCCAAAGCGGGTTTTATATATATGTAAATATAACCGGCAACAGCGGGTTTATGCATGAATACAACCAGCCAGCAGCGGGTTTTATATATATATGTGAATTTGATAGTGCACAGTAATATATGACAAGACCAGCCACCGACGGGTCTTAATCATACCGAAAGCACCTTCGCCTGCAGGCAAGGCACTTCCCTATTATAGAAACTCATAAATGTGGAAGGCGAGGACCAGCCGGCCGCATCACAAATATCACTAATGGGAATGCCAGATGACCAAGCCCATGACGAGACATACCTCTGGTCGTATGGGCCTTGATACCTATAGGGCAAACTTGACCCGCTGCGGAATAAGCCATAGAAATAGCATCCACTATCCATCTAGACAGTCTTTGCTTAGTGACTGGATCCCCCTTGGATCTACCACCAAAGCAGACAAAAAGCTGTTCTGATTGTCTAAAAGACGCAGAAAGCTCCCGATAGATTCTCAGCGCTCAGACAGGGCAGAGAAGATTAACCTCTCCATCCTCTGCAGAAGGAGGGAGGGCTGATAATGTCACCACCTGTGCTCTGAACAGTGTTGAGAGCACTTTAGGAACGTAACCATGTCTGGGCTTGAGGATGACTCTGGAGTCATCTGGACCCAACTCCAAACATGCAGGGCTCACAGAGAGCGCCTGCAGATCTCCCACTCGTTTGATAGATGCCAACGCCATAAGGAGAGCGGTCTTCAGCGAGAGGGTTTTTAGATCAACCGATTGGAGCGGTTCGAAAGGCGGACCTTTCAGAGCCCCCAGGACCGTGGAGAGGTCCAGAGGCGGCACAGACGGAGGCCTGGAGGGGTTCATTCTCCTCGCACCTTTCAGGAATCTTACGACCAGGTCGTTTCTTCCCAGTGACTGGCCAGCCGTCAGAACATGATGTGCTGCTATGGCTGCCACATACACTTTGAGCGTGGACGGGGAGCAACCCGCGTCCAGCAGCTCCTGTAAGAATGAGTGAACCACTGATATCACACATGACTCTGGGTCAGCCTGATTTTTCGAGCACCAGCTGGAAAAACCTGAGCATTTTGAAGCATACAGGCGCCGAGTCGACGGGGCCCTGGCTTCAGATATAGTGCTTAAAACCTTCTCAGGAAGGTCCTTGGGTACCCGTTGAGGGGCCAAACATGAAGGGCCCATAAATCGGGTCTCGGATGCCACAATGTCCCGTTCACCTGTGTGAGGAGGTCTTTCCTCAGTGGGACAGGCCATGGGATTGTGTCCGATAACTGAACTAGTTCCGGGAACCACGATCTGGTTTTCCAGAGAGGGGCCACCAGAAGGACTGGGCACCCGCTCTCTCTGACCCGTTTGATGACTTGTGGAATCATCGAGACGGGGGGGGGAAAGGCATAAAAGGGACGTTTGGGCCAGACATGGGCCAGCGCGTCCCTGTTCTTCGAGAAGAACAATTTGCAGTGGGTGTTGATTCTCGAGGCGAAAAGGTCGATTT
Organism: Siphateles boraxobius; assembly: GCF_051911475.1. Lineage (NCBI taxonomy): Eukaryota > Metazoa > Chordata > Actinopteri > Cypriniformes > Leuciscidae > Siphateles > Siphateles boraxobius. Next base: position 13,691,574 of record NW_027508733.1, on the reverse strand, counting down.
CGGCCTCGCCAAACACCTTCCATATTAGACTGACCGTCTGTGGGTTCAGGGACCACTCGCCGAGGGGAGTGTTGTCCCATGAAAGCATATTCGCGCCCACATTCTGGACGCCCGGGATATGCGCTGCTCTCAGAGAGCTCAGGTTGGTTTGTGCCCATATAGAGGAGGTCTCTCGCCATCGCATGCAGGTTCCCTGACCTGATGCCCCCCTGGCGATTCATGTAGGCCACCACTGACGTATTGTCTGTGCGGACTAAGACGTAGTGACCTCTGAGGTTCGACAGAAATGCCTTCAGGGCCAACCCAACTGCTTTCATCTCCAGACAGTTGATATTTAAGCTCTGCTCCGTGCTCGACCAGAGGCCGGATGCAGGCATGCCCTCGTGCAGCGCTCCCCAACCCAGGTTGGACGCATCTGTAAGAACCACTTTCCTCCTGGAAATTGTTCCCATTGTCACCCCCTCGTGGTGCCAGTTCTGAGCCCGCCAGGGAATCAGGGTTCTTAAACAACCGTGATTCACCATAACGCGCAAGCTGCCTGACTGCCATGCATGAGTTGGCACACAGCGTTTCAGCCAATGCTGCATCGGGCGCATGCGCAGTAATCCCATGCGGAGTACTGGCGATGCTGCTGCCATGAGACCAAGCAGTTTCTGAAATTTCTTCAGTGGCGCGCGCTCGCGCAATCTGAAAGTGCCTGCAAGCGCTCGCACCGAGAGCGCGCGCTCTGTGTGAGTCACGCTGTCATAGCTCTCGAGTCTAAAACTGTGCCCAGAAAGATCATGCTCTGGCTGGGGGTTAGTTTGCTTTTTGAAACATTGATTGTGAAACCCAGGCATTTTAGATGGCCGAGAATCAAATCCCTGTGAGCTAATAGCTCGATTCTCGACTGTGCCCGCACCAGCCAGTCGTCGAGATAATTTAACATGCGCACTCCCTGAAATCTCAGAGGAGAAAGCGCTGCATCCATACACTTCGTGAATGTACGGGGTGCCAACGATAGACCGATCGGCAGAACGGTGTATTGATAAGCCCGGCCCTCGAAGGCGAATCTCAAGAATGGCCTGTGACGAGGATTTATTTGAATGTGAAAGTAAGCATCTTTCAGATCCATTGTGACAAACCAATCCCCCGGGCGCACTTGCGCGAGGATATGTTTGATAGTTAACAATTTGAACGGCCGTCTCATGAGAGCTTTGTTCAAATGTCTCAAATCTAGAATGGGTCTGAGACCGCCGTCTTTTTTCGGAATCAGAAAATAGCGGCTGTAAAAACCCATATTTTTTAGCGCGGGGGGGACTAATTCTATCGCCCCTTTTGCTAATAGATTTTGTACTTCGGTGCGAAGCACGTGACCCACGTTGCTTCTCACCGAAGTCTCGAGAACCGCCTGAAATTCCGGGGGTCTGCGAGCGAATTGGAGCGAGTAACCTCGCTTTATAGTGTTTATGACCCAACTCGACACATCGGGGATGGCTTGCCAGGCTAGAACCCGTGTGGCTAGGGCTTGACACACTGATTGGGGCTGGTCGCCTAACGTAGGGGGACCTGATACCCTTATATTGTGATTTGTGCACACATTGAGTATTGGACTGACTGTACAAGCATTTGCGTGTGGGGAAGTCAGTGTTACAACGGGGGAGGGGCCACCTAGTGAAGGGGGACCGTGAACCCATATATTGTGATTTGTGCACACATTGAATGTTGGACTGACTGCACAAGCATTTGCGTGTGGGGAAGTCAGTGTTACAACAGGGGAGGGACCGCCTAGTGAAGGGGAACCGTGAACCCATGTGTTGTGCTTGTGAAACTGATAGCTAACATTTTGAACGGCCGTCTCATGAGAGCTTTGTTCAAATGTCTCAGATCTAGAGTGGGTCTGAGGCCGCCGTCATTTTTCGGAATTAGAAAATAGCGGCTGTAAAAACCCGTATGTTTTAGCTCAGGGGGGACTAATTCTATCACCCCTTTTGCTAATGAATTCTGTACATCGGTGCGAAGCATGTGACCCACGTTGCTTCTCACCGAAGTCTCGAGAACCGCCTGAAACTTTGGGGGTCTGCGAGCGAATTGGAGCGAGTTGCCTCGCTTTATAGCGTTTATAACTCAACTCGACACATCGGGGATAGCTTGCCAGGCTATAACCCGTGTGGCTAGGGCTTGACACACTGATTGGGACGGGCCGCCTAACATAGGGGGACCTGATGCCCTTATATTGTGATTTTTGCACACATTGAGTGTTGGACTGACTGTACAAGCATTTGCGCGTGGGGAAGTCAGTGTTACAACAGGGGAGGGGCCGCCTAGTGAAGGGGGACCGTGAACCCATATATTGTGATTTGTGCACACATTGAATGTTGGACTGACTGCACAAGCATTTGCGTGTGGGGAAGTCAGTGTTAAAACAGGGGAGGGGCCGCCTAGTGAAGGGGGACCGTGAACCCATATATTGTGATTTGTGCACACATTGAATGTTGGACTGACTGCACAAGCATTTGCGTGTGGGGAAGTCAGTGTTACAACAAGGGAGGGGCCGCCTAGTGAAGGGGGACCGTGAACCCATGTGTTGTGCTCGTGTGCTTTATTTGGGTCGCCGTGAAAACGGCGTTTGTTTGCAAAGACGCGCTCACTGCTGCGGGCCTGTTTACAATAATAAAATCCCCAGCCGCCTGAACTGTACAGGGGGCTGTGGGAAGTTTTGCTGGCTTCTTTGAGGGTGGTCCGGCAAGCGCGGGACACGTGCCCTCTCTTTCCTTTGCGTGCTAGGACGGCTTTGGCGGGAAGCGTTCGGCATCAGCCGCAGGGCGGGGCTGAGAGGCCTGTTTCGCGGGCTTTGCTGGTCGGCGCCAGCTAGCACGGTTAGTTCCACTCGAGCTCGAGGTCCGCGACGGCCTGTGTTAGGATCCGAAGCATTTCAGCGTCGGAGTTAGTCCTGCCTCGCTGGGTCCGCCGAAAGAGACGAGGCCCGCCACGTGGTGGTGGGGGGGCGCTGATCTCCCTCGAACGGGACCGGAGATGACTGAGCTGGAGTGAGTGAAGCACGCGGGGACGTGGCCGGCGTGCATTCACAAACGTCCGTGCTCTCTGGATGCCGTTGGCTGCGGCGCTTCTTCTTCCTCGGCTGAAGTAGGGCCGGAGAAGGGAGCGCGGGTGATGCGGCGCCGCCGTCTCGAGAGAGAGCTAACGTTAGCCGAGTTCGCAGCACGGAGATAGGCATGCACGCGCAGGCCGCACATCCGCCGACAGAGAGTGCATTCTCTGCGTGGTAGAGTCCCAGGCATGAAATGCAGCTCGCGTGTTCGTAGGCCTCGCATAACACGAGGCATATGGAACAACGCTGATACAGATATAAACACATAATAAACAGATATTGAAAAGGATATCGCCGGATAGCCACAGGAGAGACGGCGTCAGGAGAAACACGGTTGAGATGTGTAGTCTGCTGAACTGTAGCTCGCTCAGGCTGAAGGCTTGTTCGACGGCGAAGGCTCAATAAATGGTCAGAGACGTGAAGTTTGTCGCTGAAGGAGTAAAATCTGCTATAATGGCGAATTCGGGGACTATTATAGACTGAGGTCACGCCCCCTTGGCGGGCTCTGACGTGTATGACGCAGAGTGATCTCATTGGTTGCACGTCAGAGGCGCCTGCGCCATTGGATGTGCAGTTGCCGCAGCGCAGCCTATGAGCGAGCCAGACGCTCATGTTCTAGCTGTGCAGCTGCAAATGCGCTTTACATAAAGGCTTCAGTAAATCGAGGAAAAGGAGTTTCCCCACTGCGTATAGCTACGCAATACGAAGTGACCGTTCGAAAGGGAACCACAGTTTGCCGACTGATTATTTTTTTATTTTAGCAGATCTGCTGTTCCTACCACAGAACTTGAAGCGCCTCCCACAGCAGTTCACCTATAAATGCTGGATTAATCCCATCAAGTGAAGAAGACAGTTGAACACGGAGAACATGAGTGATCCAGAACCCTGCAGAATGGAAGATGAAGATATTAAAGAGCAAATAGGTTGGTGTTTATTCTTGATTCGTCATTTAGGATTAATGAATATTAAATTCATTAAAACTGAATTTACTGAAGTAAAAGAGCTGTGGAATAACATGGTTAAAGTATCAAATAACATACAGGACAATGGAGCCTGAAACTGAAATGCGCTATCAAGCCCCCCTGCCATGCCCGGTTTTCGAGTTCGAGCCCGGTTTCCGGTTTTCGAGAGTTTCCGAGCACGTTAAGGGCCCCAAAAGTGCCCGAAAGCTAATAATAATAATAATAATCATAATAATAATCATAATAAATGTTTCTTGAGCATCAAATCATCATATTAGAATGATTTCTGAAGGAGCATGTGACACTGAAGACTTGAGTAATGATGCTAAAAATTCAGCTTTGATCACAGGAATAAACTACACTTTACTGTACATCCACATAGAAAACAGCTGATTTACATTGAAATATTATTTCACAATATTACTGGGTTTGTTTTGTATTTTTAATCAAATAAATGCAGCCTTCGTGAGCAGAAGAGACTTCTTTTAAAAACATTAAAAATCTTACCTACCCCAAGCTTTCTGATTGTTTCAATTATTTATTTATAACATTCCAGATGCCTTGGAAACCACAATGAGGAGGAAGATATGCTTTAACCCTTTAACTGTCAGCCCCCCTTTTGATAATTGACATTAAAATGCACTATACAAACCTAAATGGTTGTAATTCAAGAATGCTTTGGAATATAGACCTAAGTTTGGTCTTGTTTTAAAGACAACAATCAGCAGATTATTACTGAAGTGAAAGCACTTCAAAAAATGAAAGTATGAAAAAGTTATGGAAGTTAAAATTTACAGTAAATCAAATATACTTTATTAATATTTTTTTAAATATAAAATAAATATTTTACAAAATATTTTCTACTATAAAATTACTATAAAATGAAAGCTATATATCTAACCAAGTTGTGTTCCAAATTTAAAGTTGATATCACAAAAATTGAAATTCCCATGAGATTTTGTTTAGGCGTTATACCAAAAATAGCCACCGGGTGCCAATGCATTCCATTGAATTTAATTGTATGCATTCTGCCATAACAAATTAATACATTTCTATCCAAATATCACTTCTGTCACTAAATATGGAACCTTGAGACTCAGACCTTTCTGACAATATGTGTTTTGTCAAGATTAGAACATTTTTGATAATAAATTATGAAAGATGATGCCCAAAAGGGGAGGGGCCTAATAAAAAATACCGTTTCTATGGTAACGCAATATCCAATTTCAAAACGGTTTTTACAGGATGAATTCTGAGTTCGTAAGCTTTGAAATGATACCTAATTTATGATAACGTCTAAAATATGTGATGTAATAATAATAAAATAATGATATATATATATATATATATTATACTTTTTAGAGGACTTTTTACTTTACTTTTTAAAATATAATTGTATCTTTTTTTATTGACAAATACTAGATTATATTTTATTATGAACTTTTAGCATTCAAAACCAAAGTTTCAATTATTAAAAGTGTGTGCGTTGACTTTGTGACAAAGATCAAAAACTCCTGTAATGAGTCGATTTTTTGAGGTGCACTCTTGTCATAAATGCATATATTACTGTTCATAAAAAAATTTAAAAAAAAAAAACAGCGCTAAAATATCTATTAAGGAGTCTTAGACCTTTCCAACGATATATAGTTTGTCATGATTAAATTAGGATTTAATAGTAATATTTTGAAGTAAATTTCGGTTGCCCGTATACAGTTGAGGGGTAAAGAATAAGACATTTTTAACACAATTACTACAATATACATTTCTCCATACAGCACAAAAAAATCCAACTAATACTTCAAAATATAATAGTGTTTTGAACTTTATTGATATAATATGATGATTTGTAAATTGACATTGATTTGCAAAGCATACAGAAAAACTCTCAACACCTACTCACAGTGTATCATTGGTAAGGTTTAATTAAGTAGAATATATGATAATTCATTGAGGAACTGATGGTGATTGACTGTTCTCTGTCCGTTTCCTCATTTTCTGTTCAACTTTCATGGATCTGAAATGATCAACCAATACAGCAACAGTAGCCACACCCACCAGAACACAGAGGACCAATCGGATCACAGCTTCAGTAAAACTACAACACTGGACAGAGTCTGAGAGAAGAAAAATAAAAACACTCAACCATTAGTGCGCTCAATACCTCATAAATGGTCGTAATATGCTTGCACCAAAAGCAAAATATGTTAAAATATTATTAGAAAATGTATTTTTATGGTGTTTTCACTGCCATATTACATGCATTGATATACCTGAACATAGTTGAAAGAGTTCACCGATGTCCAGATGTGTGGTCTGGTTGCTGAAGGTATTGTTGATCACACAGCTGTAAGTGTTGTTATCCTGATATTCCACATCCAGAGGTAGAGAGAGACTGATGCTGAGATCACACACACTGATGCTGGACAATACACTGATTCCTTTGTACCAGGAGAGAGTCACATCACTCACATTCAACACTGAACACACCAGTGAACATTTGGACACCGATGATCCAGATGATGATGAACATTGTGAAGAGTTACTGATAATCTCAGGTACAGGCAGAGGAGCTGGAAAAGATCTGTAAGATGAGGGAAGCTCGATGAGGTGAGACTCGCCCCGATCACTCGGAGTTTCACTCTCCTCGTTTTGTGTGATTGCAGTGATGATGACAGGTGTTGACACAGCTGCTTTCAAACAAAAATCAACAATTGAAAGAGACAACAACATTTATGAAAGTAAGGCAAATAAAGGTTAAAAGACAATGTGGCAGTGATATTTAACTCACCATCTACAATAACCATGAATATCTCCCGCAAAGTTCTTCTGGAGCTGCTGATAGACACTGTATAATATCCAGCGTCACTGAGTCTCGTGTTTGTGATGGTCAGAGATCCAGTCGGATGCAGTTTCAGTCGGTCTCTGAATCTCCCATCAGAACCAGGAAACGTATGAATACTGTATTCATAGACTTCAGCAATACATGATTTATCAGATCCAAACTTCCATGTTATGTGATCATTTCTCTGTATGCTAGTAACATCAGTGTGTAGAGTGACAGAATCTCCCTCCATCACCGATATTATCTTTATTCCATCCGCTTCCACATCTGTTAATATAAAAAGTGTAAATACAATTGTGGATTGAGAGCCATGAGAGTCGATGGATAAAAACATTTAAAATGTTTAAAAAGGAAGTATTCATCAACAGTAATTGTTTGATTGTTATTTCCAGAATTAATATGATTTTAGTAACCCTAATTTTTCACTGCATGTACATAAATCTGAGAACACAAATTCTAGATAGCATGAAAGCAAAGAGAGATTCCAGATAGCCAAGAGATTCATCAATGCACTTGCAAAACGAATGTATTAGAAGCAGAATAACTAATAATAATTTAAAAATACACTCACCATGGACACATATAAAACAAATCAACAAGCTCCACTGAAACATTTTTGAAAGACTGACTGGTAGAGTTTAGTAGATTCAGAAGAGCACAGAAATATATCTGATAACCCTCTTACTGTTATGAGAAGGTTTCCACTGAAAATTACAACAAGATTAGAAGAATTAGGTTCGCAACAGTCTCTGATTTGCAGAGTATAATCAGACTGAAGGTTTAATCTCAGGTTATCATCAATATCACTCACAAACTGCAACTGAAAGTAACCACTTCTTGTTCTGAGCAACTTTCAAAAACAACAAAAAAAGGTCTTGTGTTACTACTATTACTGTGTTACTATCACTATTGGCTCATTTCACCATGGTGAAATTAACCAATGTTGCACTAGATTTCATTTGATAATTTGAGAGATACGGAGATTGAAAAAGAAGAAAGTTGTCAAAGTTTAAGTTGGTTGAGATATATAAATGTGTTCCTCCTCCTCATGCATATTATCAATGGCCAACTCCCCAGAAATGTTAGATTTTATATTTTACATTAAAAATGGGAATAATATAGTATATATTTTTTCTTTGTAGAACTACGTTTGCTACACTGCAAGAAATGCTGCCACTCCCAGCTCAACACCTGTCTTCACAGTCACAGGTGTTACAATATATGTAGTTCCTGAAATATTCATGATATTTCAGAGCTGTCCTTGAGACAACATCCAAACGAATGAAACTTAAAGGTGCAGTGTGTGATTTTTAGCGACATCTAGCGGTTCGGTTGCGAGTTGCACTAAGGGCTCAGCCCACTGCTCACCCCTCCCTTTCGAAGAAGCTACGGTGCCTGAAACTGGACAAACATATCGTCTTCTGAGACAGCAGAGAATAGCCAGAGTAAGCCAAGAGTGTGTAACATTGTCACTGTTTCTGTACCACAGTCCATTATAAACCACATCATGGATAAAGTTTACAAAGCCATAGTCAGGTGAGGATCAAGGGTCTTAATATATAATATAATAATAGTAATCAGCTGATTGTGTCATTTCCCCCCACATAGCAAACCCATAATACAGCGAGGGAGAAGAACCACATGAAACTATGCAACTATATTTTTTCTAACAGGGCAGTAAAAGTTTAGCTGGCTAAATATGAGCTGTTACTGTGGCTGAGCTGGCTAAAGCGTAAAGCCTTGTTTAAACTCGATGCGTCCGCATGAGCCCAAAGGAGCGCGCGTTTGTGAGTAAACCTCACTCCTCTGATCTCAAAAGGCTCTCTAGCGACAGATGCTAGAGGCTGCAGTCTTTAGCCTCCTTGTTAGAGCGCCTGACTCTCATGCCGGATACCCGGGTTCGAGGCCCGCTCGGAGCGGGTCGAGTGGGACCCGGGTGGAGGGGTTACATACACATGTTCCTGCCACCACAGCCACGATGCGAAAATACTATTAAAATTCTATTCCACCAGGCGTCTTTACGAAGTAAAATGGGGAGTGTTTGTAAAATGGTGCAGTGTTGCAGATTTCAAACAGGCGAGCTGTCCCGTGTCGGATGTTTTACGTTTCCTGTAGCACAGGTACCTACCAAATAGGTAGGCTAGGGATACTTGTGAAAACCGATGCCACGTAAATTCTTAGTTAACACAATAAATTAGCATTTCACGGCATGCAAATGTATGTGCACACAGAAGAAAACGACTCGGTTACTAACGTAACCTCGGTTCCCTGAGAGGAGGGAACGAGTATTGCGTAAGTAGCTTACGCTATGGGAAAACTCCTTTTCTCGAGAATATTGAAGTCTTTATGTAAAACGCATTGCAGCTGCACAGCTGACAGCAATGAACGAAGGCAGCTCGGTCATTGGCTGTGCTGCGGCAACTTGCTCGAACCAATGACGGGGCGACTCTGAATGCGCGACCAATGAGCGCGCTTCGCGCCCGCGCGCGTCAGAGCCCGCCAAGATGGGCGTGGCCAAGAGCTATATATTGGGCGCCCCGTCATGAGAGTTCTTTAGGTTAAAACGACTGAAGCGAACTAACCAAGCACAAGCACGGCAGCTTACGCAATACTCGTTCCCTCCTCTCAGGGAACCGAGGTTACGTTAGTAACCGAGTCGTTCCCTTTCGAGAGGTCTCTCCTATTGCGTAAGTAGCTTACGCTATGGGAACACCATGCAAAACGCCGTGCGTGCTGAACTTCGCCTTATGATAGCCAGAGGCAGGTGCCTGAGCTAAAAAAGCAAAGTTATCATCCAACTAGCCGGCAGAGGCGAGCTTTATATGTGGGAAAGAATACAGAGCGGCTAGAAGGCGCTCAGTGTGACACAAGCACATACATAATCTAGATACGAACTCGTAGTTCAACTAGCATCATGCTGATAGTACATTGGAATGCAGTGTCGGGACCTGTAGGTTGTAGAACCTGATAAATGTGGACGGTGAGGCCCAGCCTGCCGCCGCACAAATATCCTCGATCGGTATCCCGCTCGACCATGCCCAGGAAGAAGCCACACTCCTGGTGGAGTGTGCTTTGACTCCCCAGGGGCATTGAAGTCCCTTAGCTTCATAAGCCAGCGCTATAGCTTCAACTATCCAGTGAGAGATTCTCTGCTTTGAAACGGCGGAACCTTTCGTACGGCCGCCAAAGCATACAAACAGTTGTTCTGTCTGTCTGAATAGGGCAGAACGCTCCAAATACACTCTGAGAGCCCTAACGGGGCAGAGTAGATTAGCGTCGTGTTCGTCTGCTGGGGACGATAGCGCAGTTAGGGAGATAACCTGTGCTCTGAAGGGAGTGGTGAGCACTTTAGGAATATACCCATGTTTCGGTCTAAGGACGACCCTGCAGTCGTTAGGTCCGAATTCTAGGCAGGCAGCGCTTGTCGAAAGCGCGTGCAGGTCGCCCACTCTCTTGACCGAGGCGAGTGCCAGCAAGAGCGCAGTCTTGAGCGAGAGCTGTTTAAGGTGCACGGTTCGGAGTGGTTCGAACGGAGGCCCTTTAAGAGCGTCTAGGACAGTAGCTAGGTCCCAGATCGGCACTGAGGGGGGGCGTGAAGGGTTCATCCTCCTAGCGCCCCTTAGGAAACGAATAATTAGGTCGTTTCTTCCCAATGGACGTTCCATTACAGGGTCGTGTGATGCTGTGATGGCCGCCACATATACTTTGAGCGTGGAGGGGGCGCGGCCCGCCTCCAGAAGCCCTTGTAGAAAAGCGAGTACGTTCGTAATCTCGCATGTTTCAGGGTTCAGGCCCTTGGCATTACACCAGACACTGAACACTTTCCATTTCTGGGCATATAAGCGTCTCGTGGAGGGCGCCCGCGCCTCAGCGATGGTTTTTAGTGCTCCGCTCGTGAGGTTCCTGGGAACCCGTTGAGGGGCCATGCATGAAGGGCCCACAGATCGGGGCGGGGATGAAATATCATCCCGTTGGCCTGACTGAGGAGGTCTGGCCTCAGTGGAATCGGCCGTGGTGCAGATTGCATTTGCATCAGATCTGGAAACCATGTTTGGTTCTTCCAGAGTGGGGCTATCAGCAGCACTGCGTCTTTCTCCTCTCTGACCCGACTGATGACCTGCGGTAGCATCGCGATCGGGGGAAAGGCATATAAGGGACGGCTCGGCCAGCTCTGGGCGAGCGCATCCATGCTTTTCGTGAAGAAAAGAGGGCAGTGCGCGTTCTCCTTGGAGGCGAAGAGGTCGATCTCCGCTTTGCCAAAAGTTTTCCATAACCAGTGAATCGTCAGCGGGTTGAGAGCCCATTCTCCTGGGAGAATTTTGTCTCTGGATAGCATGTCCGCCCCCTGGTTCAGGGCACCTGGCACATGCGCTGCTCTCAGCGAGCGCAAGTTGTGCTGGGACCATAAAATGAGTCTCCTGGCCATTGAATGCATGGAGCTCGACCTGAGTCCACCCTGGCGATTTATGTACGATACTACCGTCATGTTGTCCGTTCGGACCAAGACGTGTTCGTTTCTCAGCTGTGGGAGCAGGGCTCTGAGAGCCAAAGCGACCGCTTTCATTTCCAGACAGTTTATGTGTAGGCGCTTCTCCGGGTTTGACCAAAAGCCGGAGACAGGCCTGCCCTCGTAAAGGGCCCCCCAACCTATTTTGGAGGCATCTGTCGTTATCATCTTTCTCCTTGTGTTCACACCCAGACTCACGCCTGACTGGTACCAGTCGGCGGCTTTCCAGTGCGTCAGGGCTTTTATACAGCCGTGGTTCGCTCTGATTAAAAGGTGGCCCGAACGCCACGCGTGAGTAGGGACGCGGCTCTTGAGCCAGCGTTGGAGAGGGCGCATATGCAACAATCCTAGCTGGAGTACGGCCGATGCTGAGGCCATGAGACCGAGCATCCTCTGAAACCGCTTGACGGGGGCGAGCGCGCCCGCCCTGAATGATGTTGCAAGGCGCCGGATGGTGAGCGCGCGCTCTGATGAGAGACGCGCTGTCATTTGCATCGAGTCTAGAACTATTCCCAGGAAAGAAATCCTCTGGCTGGGAGATAGTATGCTTTTTGCAAAATTGATTCTTAGACCCAGGCATTCTAAATGGCTGATAATCCAAGATCTGTGTGTTATTAACTGACTCTCTGATTGTGCTAGAATCAGCCAATCGTCGAGATAATTCAGTATTCGCACTCCCCTTCGCCTTAGGGGGGAAAGTGCTGCATCCATACATTTCGTGAATGTACGGGGAGCCAGGGACAGGCCGAACGGAAGTACTGTGTACTGGTACGACTGTCCCTCGAAAGCGAATCTCAGAAACGGCCTGTGATGAGGCGCTATTGGAATGTGAAAGTAAGCATCTTTCAGATCCACTGAGAGAAACCAATCTCCTGGGCGTACTTGCGCGAGGATATGCTTGGTTGTTAACATTCTGAACGAGCGAATCATTAGTGCTTTGTTCAGGTGTCTGAGATCTAGGATGGGGCGGAGACCGCCATCCTTTTTCGGGACGAGAAAATAGCGGCTGTAAAAACCTGCCTCGCTCAGAGAGGGGGGAACAGTTTCCACAGCACCCTTTTCTATTAGTTTGCGCACCTCGGTGCGTAGAACATGTGAGCACTCTTTTCTCACTTTCGTCTCGACCACAGTCGTAAAACGTGGTGGTCTGCGAGCGAACTGGAGCGAGTATCCGTGCTTTACTATATTCAATACCCATTTCGGCATATCTGGAATATTTTCCCATGCCGCTGCGTGTACAGATATGGGCTGAATACAGGCTAGGGGCGGGCCGCTGTGACGCAGGGACCCGGCCAGCGAATCGCCTGAGCTCATAGCTCTCAGAGGCGCGGGCGCGCGCTGAGCAGCTGAGTGAATGGGCGCGTGTGTGATTACAGCAGCGCGCGCTGTGTCTGTAAAACTCGCAGCCTGGGCTGGGGTTGTGTTTGACACTGTAAGGACAGTGTTTATAAGTGGGGGTGCATAAACAGTGGTAGGCACACGCGTCACTTTTATAATGTTTCCCGCTTTTACTGGGGATGAATTTATAACTGTGTGAACAGTGCTTGTGTGTAGTGGTGCGTACATGACCGTAGGCACGTGATCTACATTCATGGGGTGCGCAGCTTGAGCTGGGAATGAATTTGGCACTGTTTTGACAGTATCTGGGAATGCACACCTTGTGGACATGTGAACCCTTAGTGACACAGGCAGAAAAAGACTCTTTTTGTGTTTTCTGTGCGTCGCCGTAAAAACGGCGTTTGTTTGCAGGTGAGCGAGCTCTGTGACTGGCCCATTGACTGCTGTATGAACATATCCAGCCGCCTGTAAGGGGACTGGGTAATGCTTGAGCTTTTGCAGAGAGAGTGGTCCGGCTTTTGCGAGACACGCACTCTCTCTTTTCATTCTTGTGGCTAGGACGGCTTTCGAGGCTCGGGGTTCAGCACAATCTTGGGCCGAGGACCCCGTCGCTCAGAAGGCGGCTTGCGGTTGTGAGAGCGCGAGCGGCGTCGAGCGTCAGCCTGAGGCGCGGGCTGAGAGGCGGTGGGGGCTGTTCTAGCCCGCTGCGGCTGCGGCGGCCTCTGTCTGCTCTGCGATGAGCTGGAGCGCTTGGGCAGGAAATGCCGCATAGCTTGTGAAGCATTCTGGGCCTCAGTGAAGCGTTCGGCGAAACCCTTAACCGCCGGTCCAAACAGCCCGCTGGTGGAGATAGGCGCGTCGAGAAATGGCGCCCTATCCGCGTCCTTCATCTCAGTCAGAGTCAACCACAGATGGCGCTCGAGAACAGTCAAATTAGCCATGGCACGGCCGATAGACTGGGCGGTGGCCTTCGTGGCTCGCAGGGCTATGTCAGTCGCGCTGCGTAGGTCCTTAAAGGCCTCGGGTTCGGGGCCAGACTCGTCCATAGAGCGGAGAAGCTTGGCTTGGAACACTTGAAGTACCGCCATAGAGTGAAGCGCTGATGCAGCTTGGCCGGCGGCGGCGTAGGCGCGACCGGCGAGAGCTGAAGTAGTGCGGCAGGGCTTCGAGGGGTGGGAAGCTTTGGCTTTCCATCCGGTGGTGGAGGGCGGGCAGAGATGATTGGCCACGGCCTCCTCGAGGGGCGGTGTTCCCTCGTAGCCTCTTTCCTTCGCGCCGTCCACAGAGGAGAGCGAGGAAGAAAAAGAAGGCTTTAGGCGCGCAGAGTGGGGGGCTTTCCACGACTTGGTGAGTTCGTCGTGAACTTCCGGGAAGAAGGGAGAAGGCCTTTGCCGAGGGGCCTGCTGGCGCCCCTGCAGAAACCACTCATCCAGTCGGCTCCGGGTTGGTTCTTCGGGAGAAGACCAATCGAGCCCGAGGTCTTCCACGGCCTTAGAGAGAACGCGGATAATCTCGCTATCCATGGTGGAGCCCCCGCTCGCGCTAGCTAGCGTCGACGGGGCGGGGTCGAGAGTGGAGCCCGGCCAGTCGTCCGATGCAGCGTCGATTGACAAGCTGTCATCCATTCCCCCGTCGTCCTCGGACGCGCCGAAAGTCACAAGGCCCACCGCTCTGCTAGAGGGGTGTGGGTCCGGCTGGGTGAACTGAACCGGCGGTGGGGAAGGCAAGAGCGGCGGTGAAGCACGCTGAGACTGGCTCGGCGTGACGTCACTGAGCTCAGGTTCAGGAAGCCTCTGTGAGCGGCGCTTTTTCTTAGTGCGCGGCTCGAACAGAGGGATGGCGGCGATGGGCTCGCTCACGGCGAAAGCGGCGAGGCGAGCCCGCAGTGCGGAGAGACCCAGGTCGTCACATTCGGGGCATCCGCCCTTGGTCAAAGCAGCTTCTGCGTGGTCCCGGCCCAGGCAGCGAGCGCAGATGATGTGACGATCCCCGTCCGGGAGAAGGTCTCTGCACGACGCGCAGGAAGGCATTTGAAACAACGCCTTGGAAAATTTGCTCTTTTACAAGTGTCGCAGAGCGAACAGATGTAAATACTTGCGTGAGCAGTACGCCGGATGGCTCAGTAGGATCGCGTTAGAAGGCGGCTGAAGGTGCCGACGTCCTCGTAGCAAATCCCGCTGGTATGCTTTTCGACGGCGAAGCTTCAATAATCCGGAGGATCCAGCGAAGAAGGTGTTCGCTGAAGGAGATTAAATCTAAAGAACTCTCATGACGGGGCGCCCAATATATAGCTCTTGGCCACGCCCATCTTGGCGGGCTCTGACGCGCGCGGGCGCGAAGCGCGCTCATTGGTCGCGCATTCAGAGTCGCCCCGTCATTGGTTCGAGCAAGTTGCCGCAGCACAGCCAATGACCGAGCTGCCTTCGTTCATTGCTGTCAGCTGTGCAGCTGCAATGCGTTTTACATAAAGACTTCAATATTCTCGAGAAAAGGAGTTTTCCCATAGCGTAAGCTACTTACGCAATAGGAGAGACCTCTCGAAAGGGAACTCTGTCTAGGCTCTGTCCAGGTACAGTTTGTGTCGAGCCATTTATATGTCTGGCTGTTTGATGAGAAAGAGATCCAGGCGACAACGATATGCTTAAATCTGAGAAGTTTTTCCTTTACGTTTTCTGCGTGCAAGCGACACCATTGTCAAAACGATCCCCATTCACACGGTTCAGAGAAAACGACTAAAATGCTGTATTTTGCTGCCAGGCCGTTAGATGACGATGAAAAACCTTAGACCGAGAGATTTCTTTATTTATGTTCATGAGAAGGGTTGAATATGCAATAAATTAACGGTTTCAGAAAACAAAACAAATTATTATTACATAAATAAAAATTATTTCAGAAAACAAATGATCAGAAGTTACACTGGTCGTTTTGCAGATTTCTACCCATAAGTAAACAATCTCATTCCTTTTTTTGCTATGGGTGCCAAATAAAACTGTAATTCATATCTACTAGGCCTATATCTTAACTCAAATAATCTGTTTCGACCACAAAATCTAATAATAAAGTGAAATGTCTGTTGATGATCCTGTAAGGCTTGTGTTGTTAAGAGTGTCACTATTAACAGCTGTAATGCCTCAATTTCATATACAGTTCTTGATTTCACCTCATTCATTATGCTGATGTTTTCAGAACACCTGTGATTTGCTACTTAACGCTCAATGCATTGGTGTCAACAGACTCATGCAAACCATATGATGCAAATCTCTTAACAGTATTCATTTCATTATAGTCTGTGATAAACCGTACAAAATATTTAATGCAAAAACAAAATAATAACATAAAAATCAATTAACAAAAACTAACAAAAAATTTACAAAAAAGTTAAATTTTAAATCGATTGGACCATTTGCTCCTCCAGCAATTCTCCTCCTAAGACAATTCACCATGAAGCTCCTCCCACAAGAATTTACCAATAAATGATGGGAGATTTCCCTCAGACTTCAAGTGAAGTAGAACAGCGACAACATCAAGTATGACCCAGAATCCTTCAAAATGAAACCTGGAGATACTGAAGAACAAAGAGGTTGGTGTTTATTTTTGATTCTTTATTAATGATGCTGAAAAACATTAAGATTATAAAACTTAAAGCAGTCATACAAGCTGTGAAATAAAATTATTAAGGTAGCCAATAACAATCAGGAAACAGGGAACAATATGGATCTTTTTGTTTTCAATAAATGTTAAGTGAAAGGAGGTTTGAGAAACATTCATATTGTCAACTGATTAATCTCATATAAGATGCATTTATTTGAGGCAATTAACCTGCTGTGCTTGAGTTTATCAGTGTTCATTTGCTCTTCTGCTTCATCTCACGCAGCTCAAATGACATTTGACATTATTGACTATGATTGGGTTATTTGAAACAATCGTATATTTTGGATGTTGCTCTTGAACTAGCAATGTTCATTTTCTCTCATCACATTTTTGTCAACAGAATGTTTTTATTAACGATGTTTAATCATTTTCATGAGTCGTGTCACTGACATGAAATAATTTTAGTAAACATCGTTTCTACAGAAGCCATACAAAACAAATAAAACCACACATTTATTCTTGCTGTTGGGTCTTCAAAGCTTGTTGAAAAGATAGTCAGCTACTCATCTGCATTGATGTGTGTTGTAGTAGCGTGTCATCGTTTTTTGTTTTGTTTTTACATTTTGGGAGGAGTAAAATTTACATTTGTGGTTTTTAAACAACCAGATGCATTTACACGTGTCTCGTTTCATTTGGAATGAGTCTCAGACCACTTCCCGATGAGTGATTGGATTTAAATCCGTCTCAAAAGTGTTTCAGAGGGCATTTACACCTGGTCTTTACATAATCGGATAGATATCCATTCAAAGAAAATAGATTTGAAAATGAACACACAGACAGAGTGGTCTGGTGTAAACAGGCTCATTGATTTTTTTTATGGTCTCCCACACAGAAAGGAATTGGAAAAACTGTATACACTATAAAGACGAGTGTGATTTGTATTTGTTCTGATGTATTGCTGGGTGTTTTATTCATCTCAAACAAAAAGAAACAATACAATCATAAAGCAGTTTTATACTCTTTCAGCAGCTTTCTTGACTCAAAGTAATGTTTCTAACTCAAACACTAAAGTGAGGTCTGTGCTGATGGTCCTCTAGCTTGTTTCATGAGTGCCACTGTTAACAGTTGCTGATTTCATGTCAATAGTTCCTGTTTTCACCTCATTCATTATGCTGATGTCTTTAAAGATCTGCATAATGCCACTTTCATTTCATAGGTTTCAATGGATGAAACAAACTACATTTTTACCATTTTTGACATTTACATGATATAAATCTCTTAACAGCATTTTTTTCCCATTATAGTCTGTGATAAACTGTTTCACCCAAAACTGAATTTGTTTATGCTTCTGTTTAATTATCATTTTTATAATTGGAAATTAAATACTTTAATTATGATATTCATTTGCACCTTTTCTATTTCTTTGTTCTTCTATTTATTTTATATGTTCATATGACAGATAAAAGTATAAAAAGTTTATATTAAATCGACCAACAAACAAAACAAAAATATACAGAATTAATTTGTACCCATAAATCGATCTATGGAAATGTAAACAAACCATTGAATGATTAAAATGTGTGCAATATTGAAAACATTGATAGCAGATTTGCTGTTTGTGCCACAGAACTTGAAGCTCCTCCCACTGCAATTCGACAGTGAAGCTCCTCCCACAGCAGTTCACCTATTAATGCTGGAATATTCCCATCAAGTGAAGAAGACAATTGAACATTGAGAACATGAATGATCCAGAACCCTGCAGAATGGTAGATGAAGATACTAAAGAACAAAGAGGTTGGTGTTAATTCTTGATCCATCCTTAATAGTGACGAGACACTATCTCACGAGACAAGCATGAGATTGGGTTCAGGAGAATGAGAGAGATTTTTGCAATTTTTTTCAGAAATCCTCAATGACAAAATTCCTGACTGGAAAAATAGTATGCAGGTGCATTTTGAAAAATTTAAACTAATAATCTTCTAATGCATGTCATTTCAGGTAGCTATACTTATGAATTATCAAATGCATTGAAAGAAAACAATATACAAGCACTGTAAAGGGTTTTTATTGACTGGCTTTCTCCTGTAACACGAGTCTCTTCAGACCTTACTGTATTTATGAGCTTTCAGAACTTCTAATTAAGGCCAGTCCTCCTAACTGAACTCCTTACCACAAATTGAACATAGAAATAAAACCAGTATTTAAATAACAAAAATAAATTACAGTTTTCTCTTATTTCGTGCAATAAGTAGGCTACAATAAGTGCAAGTGCAACCATAATCAAACCACTGTAGCGCACAGACTCTTTATCTTTGTTATGAATTATGAAATTGCTTCTTTATTTTACACCGGCAGTTATAGGGTCAATGCGGTGTGTTCGGAAAAATAACTCAGCCCCCCAACCCTCTTAGGTGGGTGTTCCGTTCTGTGTGTGTGGATGGAGCTGGGTGGAAGCTCACGGCCCCTTTAAAGTTAGCAAAATAAAGTTTGTAAAATGAATAACAATTGAGAAAAAACACTACTGTGTGTCTCGAAAGAAAAACGTGGTGCAAGCACGAAAAATACGTACGTCCCGTTGAAATACATTAGATTCAAGGTCGTTCTGAGTGACACGAAAACAAGGGGAAATTCGTGTGCATGAACACGAATCAATAGATTAAAGGGACCTTATGTAGGAATTTCTACCATCTAGCGGTGAAATTGTATTTTGTATTCAAACGAATTGTGCTCTCCAGCGCCTCACTTTTTCAAATGCGTGTTGCATCTACGGTAGCTGTTATGTACCAAAAAGCTATGACAGGGTGTCTTCTAATAACACTTCGTCGAGTTTTCCTTTGGGTGAACAGGTTTGTTATTTCAAACAAACTGCAATTTGACACAACGAACAAAGTAATGTTATAGTATGAATAATAACAGTGCAATGCAGCCTTTTAAACTTGCCGGGGCCGGGAAGCGCCTCTCACTGCTCTGCTCCTCCGTTTCTGCTGCTTTCAGTTACGTGACGCTGGCTCTGAACGAAAACGCATATTTGCTTCTTATTTATTCAATATAGGCAATGGCTGATGAAAAATTGATTAAAATTAAGATACAATTCATCCAGAACAGAATTCAGTTTAAAGAAAGGCTTTCTACAAAACCAAACTTAATGAAGTGGTCAAAATCATGTCTGAACCACTCCATGTCTTTCGATATATTGCGCATCCTATCTTACTCGTGCTGTTCACTTTTCATAATCAACATAGATAGAAAAAAATAACATTATAATATTTTCACATATATGAAACTAAAAGCGCTTTTTAATGGCTACAACAATATAGAGAGCCTAAGTCCCTCCCCTCCGCTTCCGGCTCATGGGACCTTATGTCGGAAAAAATATTTGCTAGTCAATGGCGAGAGACAACTTATCTTTTTATTCCGTCTGAACAGTGCCCTGAATTACACATATGATGTTTGTCAATATAAAAGATAATTATGAAAGTCAAGAAAGTCGCAGTTTGTCATAAAACAGAAGAGTAACATTTAGTTTTATGTGAAAATAGCGCAATGAACTACATCTCTAGTCTCACTCTATGTACGTCACCAACAGTTTGTGTGCAGTCTGGTACAAAACACTCAGGCATGACGGCGTAACATTACAATTAAAATGTAAGACTATAGAAAAAATGACAGACGTTAGCTTCAGTAAAGTTATAGCTTCATTCATTGAGAGCAGGCGGGTAATTCATCGACCGGAAGTTGAAGCCGTCCGCGTGCCGCCATCTTGTAGCAGAATTTCACTTGTGTTTGCATTTCATTGACTCCCATTCATTTTGGCGTCACTTTGACAGCAAATAACTTTACATCTGAGGCGTTTAAAGACTCCATTTGTCCAATATTTATTTCTAAAGAAACACGACAATGTATAAAGGGCTCCATTACCTTCTATGTTACATTATGAAACATAGTTTTTGTAAAAATAGGCTACCGATTGCGTCATAACCACTCGACTCTCTGTCGCACAGTAGAGAAATTACCGTACAGACAGGAGGAGAAGCTCGCAGGCAATCGGGGGGACTTACTGGCGTTACATTTTAAAATAAATGCTATACAAAATAATTATTCCGAATACTTACTCCTGCTCACTCACGCCAAAGAACTCTTTGCTCAAGCTCGCTGTCTCTGCAAGATTAACATGGGCTGTTTGCACGCACAGCTACTAGAGAATTTACATCTGTCAGACAGGTTGCTCACGTCATCAAGCTTAGTTTGAGTCGGTTTGAGTCTGCGTGTCCGGAACGGAAGTACTAAAAAATTGCTAAAAATGGGCTTCACTTGTCTCAATTGAGTTCCAATGAGATGGCTCTTTCCAGTTCTTATACTGTCTATGATCAGTGGCGTCATGCCCATTCAAAGTGCGCACGTGCCCCCTCAGATTTTTCATCCATGATAATTTTTTTGTCACAACTTTATTCCTATTATGCTCCATAATTACCAGAGCCTATAACAACTCACATGTATTCTTCTGGATGTGTAATAAATCGGTCAGCATCAGCCCGCCCCTTTTTCCTAATATGGTGTCTGTGTATATCAAATCTAGAGGCTACGCGCGTATCGCTCTAGAATCTTTGCTGTGTATGTTCAAGCAACTCACTCGTCTCGCACGTTGAGCTTGCAATGTTTTACAGATGGTCTTGAAGTGGTAAGTCGGCAAAGCAACAAATCGGCATTGAATTAGTTATCGGATGATATTAAAAGGTACTGGGATTACTAATGTAATGTTACATATTACATTTGATTTGATTACTTTTTTACATTTCTGTCAAATATTAACCATTTTCTAATAAACGGGGTAGTGTTAACCTTATTCAGCACTGAAATCTGTCAAACTTCTTTCAAAGTCCTTCATCACATATTAATATTAAAATAACTTAATTTCAGAGTGAAAGTGAAAGTGACACGTGATGGCTAAGTATGGTAACCCATACTTGGAATTTGACCTCTACATTTAACCCATCCAAGTAAGTGACCACACATTAGGAGCAGAGTGGTGAGTAGAAGAGCACCACAAAGTCAGACCTCAGCACCTTTATGTACCTTTAATGTAAGATTGTTCTTAGGTCACATACCAATTTAAAATCATAACATAAAAACTGCAATGGTACTGTTTTTAAAATCATGTGTAGTAGGCCTAAGTGTACAAGTGTGTGTGTGTGTGTGTGTAAACATGCTTTAATGAAGTAGACTTCAAAAGCTTTTGAATTTGAGCTTACAGTTCTTTCATCAACCTGTCTTTTACATAAACTTACAAAATAGATACTTTAACTTAGTCCTCAGATAGAGGAGGGTTGCTGCTAGCTCCGTTAAGGTATTCTGTCCCTCCCAAATTGCATTGAAATGGTATGTTTAGCAGCCAGAATTTAAAAATTTTCAGGGGGAGAAACCCCCTGACCCCTCCTAACATGATCCATATCACCCGTCAGAAAACAATTGCAACGTCTCAGATTGTGCCCCCCAAGAATTTTGGCTTGCATGAAGCC
The DNA here is from genome assembly GCF_051911475.1 of Siphateles boraxobius. Taxonomy (NCBI): domain Eukaryota; kingdom Metazoa; phylum Chordata; class Actinopteri; order Cypriniformes; family Leuciscidae; genus Siphateles; species Siphateles boraxobius. Next base: position 13,669,727 of record NW_027508733.1, on the reverse strand, counting down.
CCTGTCTATGATTGAGAGAAAGGGTATGACGTAATATGTGACCCTTTTGGGTTTGTAGTCTTTGTAATTATGTATTTTCACAGTCTTATACCTCAAAAGTTTTACATCAAACTGCGACTTTCTTGACTTTCAAATGTATCTTTTAAATTGACAAACATCATATGTGTAATTCGGGGCACAATTCAAACGAGATAAAAATATTTGTTGTCTCTACAATATTTTACAGAGTTAAGGTCCCATGGTGGTCAACCTGAAGGGGAGGGACTTTGGCTCTCTAGGCCTACAGACTCTCTCAATGGGCGTGGGGGGGGGGGGGGGGGGGGGGGATTAGGACAATTCCAACAAATAAGTAAACAATAGGTACAACAAATAAGTAAAATTGTATTATATTATACACTATATAAGCCGTCATCGTTAAGTATATTTCAAATAATAATAAAATGAATGATGTATTTGATTTTACTTATTTTGGCAATACAAGTTAAATATCCCCATTGACCAAAAAGTAAACATTCATATTGACCGATCACCCCCATGTATCTGCATGAAATGGTTTGGTCCTGCCTTAGCGTGAGCGGTCTTTTGCAGTCAGTCGAGTCGATGCGATATAAACAACGAGACCACAATGTTGCATTGTTAAAAGAAAATCTGGTTTTCCAAAAAGAAAAGAGAGAGGGAAGACAGAAGAAAGGGTGTCAATCTGTAACCCAGTTTTTTCCCAAGAAAGGTGGGTAGCCTTTAGTCTGTGAGTTGTCCATAGTGAAATAAGCTAGCTAGCTGCAGGCTAGTGTTAGCCTACATTTCTTTACCATTTAATCAGTGCAATGAAACGTTTAGCAAGATATTCATATTAAATCATTGTCCATGCCTGTTTTAGCAGACTTAACACGAGCCAGCAGCACCCCAGTCTCCCCATAACTGCACCCCTCCCATTTAAAAAATAAAATTAAGATTTTTTTTAATAACCCATTAAACCATGACTTCTGGCAAGTTTTGTGGATAGAAATGGACATACAAATTTCATTTATGTTATCCTGTAGACATTTTGAACATTAAAATCCAATTTGTTGAGATTAATCGCATTTCCCCCAAACGTGTAATCAGCAATATTTGAATGTAGAATCACTAATTAAATTAAACAACACACAAAAAAGGGGGAAAAAGAAAAATGTTCAAACAAATTGGACAGAAAATAGCCCTATATTAAAATATAAAACATCAATTATTCTTCATTCAGTTCTATGCAACATACTCAAATTTAACAGATTTATTTTTGACTAATTATCAAAATATAGTATAGTCATACAAGCTATTATTACCAGAGCATGTGATCAGAGCAGGTCATTTTACCATTGTTGGCCACCAGCTCAGCAAACAGAAGTCTACTATTGAGAAATTTCACGTTATTTGAGCGGACTTTGGTTTTCCAGCGCATGATCGGTAGCCTACATGATTGGAGCGTTTGGGCCGTTAACCACAGAGCAGAACGCGCAGCGCAAACATGGAGCGGAACATTGAGCAGAGAGCGCAGTGCGCCGACACACACACACAGACACACTCACAAACACGGAACGGAGAGCGCGGCGCAAACATGGAGCGGAAAAGACCCGCACGTGAAGTTACTTTACAAGCTGCACGCGAGTGAAACCTGATCGCCGAACACTGAGGGGCGGGAAGGCTTATTTTCCATAGACAGTAAAAAAAATGGACACAGGGGGTAACTTAAACGGAGAAAAGTGCGTACCGCTTTCTCCTTTCCACAAGCGCTTGATTGCTCTCCCGTCGCGTCTGTGATTGCTATGCAACCATGAACAGAGGCGCGCCTGAAAACGAGCGTACTGCGTCGCTTCTATTGAGCGCGCTTGCCGTGCACCCACATTTGAAATATTTGCATGTGAATGTGAACGGCCCCTTATGGCAACGTGACATTAGCCTACACAGACAGCAACATAATGTCGGATCAGATCCGGCCCACATCTGGTACACGTGAATTCCACATGGCCCAGATGTGGGCCGGATCTGGGCCGACATTATGTTGCTGTTTGTGTAATCAAAATATTTCCATTTGTGGCTTTTTCCTCCTTTCTTGTCAACAAGTGGATTCAAATGATAACTTACAAAGGATTAAATTCATTACAATTATGGATATTATACGCGGGGTGCGAGGGCTTTGATAACCTCTCTCTTTTTTGACCATACATGTGTTTGCAACCCTGAATAATTAAATAATCAAATTTACAATAACTGTTAGTAAAACGGTAATATATATCTACTAGGCCTATATCTTAACTCAAATTATCTGTTTCGACCACAAAATCTAATAATAAAGTGAAATGTCTGCTGATGATCCTGTAAGGCTTGTGTTGTTATGTGTCACTCTTAAAGTGTAAATTGCAGGTTACATTTTTCACGAAGATAATGCAATGTGCTTATTAAACATAAAGATAAGAACCGCCCACCATTGTTTTTTATGTTTTTTATACCAAAATGCAGAATATAACATGAAAAGTTGGTACTTTTTACAGTGGTTTTAAGCACGCCCCCTCCCTTCCACTAGGCTGGGCGTGACGTCATAACAGGGACTCCAAGCCTAGAGTTACCGTTAGTCTAACGGCAAGTAACAAAAATGGTGAACTATTGTGTTTGTGCGGGATGTACAAATACTTCTAATACGGGAGAGAGGCTCCACAAGTTCCGCAAGGACAAACGGCTGATTCGTGCCTGGGTGAAGTTTGTGGCTACGAAGCGAGCTGATTTTAGTAGAAACGTTTTTTAGATTCAGTAGTGATTAATTAAATTACTGAATGGTAAACATACTAGGGATGCTAACCGATCACCGTTTTACCGATGGTTGACCGTCTCAACGTTAACCGATCAAAGTTGTCGGTAGTCGGTTAAAAAAAAAAAAGATCTCTAAATTAGGCTATTATAGACAGTGGACTAAACGCTACTACAGTTAGCCATCTTATTCCAAGATATTTTTGTGTGAAGTGAACAAATCCCTCACACTCAATTTTTCATAACTCGCCTGTTTGTACTTAATAAACCAATAAAACATTTGGCGTGAGGTCACAGCGTTTGGGTTTGCGCGCTCACAAGGTTTGCGAAAAGTAAAGGCTACACCCTAAAACACTGGAGGTTAGAGCCAGGGCAGACGACACGATGAAGCGGTCAAAGAAACGTAGTGTGTGGGACCATTTCACAAAAAAGAATGACACAGTAAGTTGCAATTTGTGTGATACAGTGCTTAAATACAGTAGTAATACTGTAGAAATACATTACATCTACATTTCAGTGGTAACAGATAAGGTGATGATGATCATCATCTTTCTTTATTATTGTTAGCACTAACGTTACCTCAAACTAAGTGGAGTCTCTTCGGAGCTGTAATTTTCTTAAATGAGACTCTGCAATGTTTCAAATGAGCTTCTAACGCTAGACTAACGCCTTTATTTTCAACGCGATCACCTTGTACCCAAAGCATTTCGAAACTAAGGAGCCATTTGTCCTCCGATTACATACAATCTCCTCGGCGTCGCGTTTGCGGGACTCATGTTTCGCGCTGTAGGGGATTTTAAAAAAGTGACGTGAGTGGAAGCGCGGCGCCGGGGCAGTGTGTGTGTGTGTGTGTGTGTGTGTGTGTGTGTGTGTGAGCGGGAGGCAGAGAGAGATGCGACAGAGTTGCGAAATTGCAGGCGCGGCTCGAAATGGCTGTTATTTCAAATAGCGTGGCATATTTTAAACTAATCGGTTAACCGGTTTCAACCGGCTAATGAGGCTCGGTGGTCGGTCAAGAAAATGTTTAGTTTTCGACATCCCTAAAACATACTCGTGTGTGCTGGCTTCAAGAGGACCGTGATCCTGCCTGAAATGAGAGTAAGCTATGCGCAAAACAAACGGGTTCAGGCAGCATGCGTCAAAACCCGGATGCTGCGTAAGGCACGTCAGATTTGCCGGTCGCGGGTCGAGCTGCTCCATTAAACTCCAAAACACGTTCACCTCACAACAGCACATACTCTCCACTGCTGATTCCATTGGGTGGCATAGCCCACACAAACACCTGTCAAACACAGCGATAGGGACATCGATCTATTTTTTTCTTTCTGACAATGAGCATTGTTAATTAGTTGCGTTTTAGCACAGGCAATATCGCGTTCTGTCAACAGATGCCAGCAAAAGCGCCATTGTGCCTGTGCAGTTTGTGCATCTCTACAGCTCTGATTAGGACCACTAACACCATGTAAGTAAATAATGTCTTCAGTTGTTGTCCCTTCTTGCTATTCTACATGACGGCAAGATTTTGAAAAGACTTTAGCTTGTTTCCTAATGTTATCCGGGCTAGCACCAGGCTAACCTAGGCTAGCTCTAGCTACTCACCAGGAAACCTGGCCAACCCTCCACTAATTTTCCTCACACCAAGCATTAATAACTCTTTGAGGGCCACGATTTCTGACAATTGCCTCTAGGGGTGGGAATCTCTAGGCACCTCACGATTCGATTCGATTACGATTCAGAGGCCTGCGATTCGATTCTAAAGCGATTATCGATTATCTGAATCTTTTGTGTGTGTGTGTGTGTGTGTGAATATAAATACTTTGCTTTAAAAGTACAAAGTAATGACCCATAAAGAATTAACGTACAATATATTTTATTAACATTGCAAAGAACCAACAGGAAAATAAATGTGTGCCTGAACAAGCAGCATACTTGTAGTAAATTAATAATATAACAACAACAGGTGTTCTGACGATTCATGCTACCCATCGAGATGTGCTACTTACTGGTGCATGTGCAGACTCATTTTTCTTCTGCTTACCACGCCCATAAATCTATGCATCCTTGCTGTGGAGACTTGTTGGAAACTTTGACAGGTCAAATATGAATATTTGATGATAATTTTTACTTTTCACACCGTTTTAAAAATAAAAACAGTACATTATACTGTACTCTTAACTTCGAATTTTATTATAATTTTATTTCATATAAAAATATCATTTTTACTTGTTATATCAAATGTGATAATTGCTAGTTCATTTAAAATATCAAAATATGCTCCCCATACACTTACCCTGATTAAAATGAAATAAACAATGTTATAATATTGTGAGATTTACACCATTATGGAAACAATAGAGAATGAATCAACATTATCTATGATCGATTCGCGTTTGGGTAGCATTTTTCGACAAGGCAGCAGAAATCGTCTGAACACCGGTACAGCCCAGAGCCATAGAGAGAAACGGCTCTGGTACAGCCGAGTGTTTTTCCTCCTCTGGGTGGAAACGTGTCATATGGCTTCTCATATTTGTCGTGTTGCCGAAATATTTTAGTTTTATTCTACAAAGCTTACAACTAGTGTGGCTCTTGTCCAGCTCCTTTCCCCCTTCAACTTCATAGAAGCCAAAATATTTCCACACGTCAGCTTTTAACGAGGAGGGTGTTTGGATTTCGCGCTCAGCCATCGCGTCTCTGTTATGTGCGCACGCCACAGACAGACGGTCTTGGCACTGCACTTCCGCGCTTCAGAGTTCCGTCTTTTGCGTTCCGTCAATATTACGTCATTATAAATAGGCTACATATCTAAAAAAAAAAAAAAAAAAATTTTTTTTTGAAAATCGATTTTTGACATTTTTGAATCGATTCAGAATCGTCCACGTCCGCATCGCGATGCATCTAAGAATCGATTTTTTCACCCACCCCTAATTTCCTCCCCTCTCTCACGCCTGACTGGTTCAAAATTGTAGGGCTGTGGTCCATCAAGAATTTGATGGTTTCCCACCTCTTCAGTCTCCCAGTCGTTCTCCATAGTCAAACCGCAAACAGTAGGAATCTAGCAGAGTACGGGTTGCTACTCCCTGTTATGACGTCATCACCCAGTTACGGTAAAAAACATGCTACCTTTGAAGAAACCCCAATAAATGTTATTTTAACGCATTTTAAGACAGAAATTTTTAAATATATATATATTGAGCACTTTAATTAACACATTAATTGATTGTGGTGGTTAACCTGCAATTTACACTTTAACAGCTACTGTAATGCCTCAACATTTCATATCAATTCTTGGTTTCACCTCATTCATTTTGCTGATGTTTTCAGATCACCTGTGAATTGCTACTTAACGCTCAATGCAATGAGCATTAAGCATTTGCTCCTCCAGCAATTCTCCCGCTAAAACAATTCACCAGTGAAGCTCCTTCCACAAGAATTTACCAATAAATGCTGGAAGATTTTCATCAGTCTTCACTCTTCAAGTGAAGTAGAACAGCAACAACATCAGGTGTGATCCAGAATCCTGCAAAATGAAACCTGGAGATACTGAAGAACAAAGAGGTTGGTGTTTATCCTTGATTCTTTATTAATGATGCTGAAGAACATTAAGATTATAAAACTTAAAGCAGTTACGCAAGCTGTAAAATATATTATTACGGTAGCCAACAACAATCAGGACACGGAACAATCTGGATCTTTTTGTTTTCAATAAATGTTAAGTGAAAGGAGGTTTGAGAAACGTTCATATTGTCAACAGCAAGAGATTAGACAAAGCTTTATCTGAGCTGTTTATTTTACATTTCTTTTTATAAGTTTTTTTTTTTTTTGCAAGGGTTTCAAGCATACATTTTTTAAAGCTACTTTTTAAACTAATTTTCTCTTAAATTATATGTTCATCATAGTTATAGGAGGAGTTTACTTACAGTAATTTTGGTAACACTGAATTGCACATGAACACATGAATGCAGTCAACGTTTTTTATTGATTATTTTCTTATCTTCCCACCATACTGTAGAAAGGGTCAAAATCCAGCCTGGTCTCAATGTTAATATGTAGGAATTAATAAGCCTAATTTAAAGGTACAAACATACTTTTTTTGTACATTTGGATAGATGCGGAAACTTTCAGTATGGACATTTTGGCAAGATTTAAATGTAAAAACTGGTTGTTAGAAGGCAGCTGCATGACTCTGAGATGGTGAACAGGATCATGGCTGAACTAAACAGTATTTCCACTTGCCGTTGTGCAGCATTAACTACAGTTAAAATGACTGAGTGGGAGGACTTCCGGTTTGACGTCGGTAATGGCGGTAGCATATAGTAACAGCTCCCCGATTAAAGTTTTAAAATACCCCTTTTCTCAGATTGGAAACATCAAAATTAGGATATTATAGGAAGGGGGTAGGATCATGACAAGAGGGAAAGCAAGGAAAACTGGAAACAACACTGGAAATATGGGAGACGTCGAAAATCAGTCGGGACTAGCAATGAAGCCAACGTTAGTCGAGGACGAAGCTTGCAAAGCCACGAGCAAAGCAGATGAGCTAATACAGCAGAATACATCTAAAAAGATGGCAACTCTGGACTTTGTGCTGCAAGAGCTCAGAGATTTTCGCAGTGAGAATGGGGACAGCCTCAAAGTAATTCGGGAGGACATTCAAAAGATAGATAGCAGGATTGATGAGGCTGAGCGGCGCATAATGGAGTCAGAAGACCGGATTCAAAATATCGAGGATGCCACTTTGGAACTTTTGGAGTTACAAAATCAAGTTTTAGCTAAATTGACGGATCAAGAGGATCACGACTATGCACCAGAGATTTTGAAATAGCGGAAAAAATACGCGGAGGCAAAGAAAGTGCTCAGGGATAAGAAGATACGTTTCCAAACGGCATTTCCAGCACGTCTCCGGGTATTTTATGATGGTGGGACATGCACGTATGATTCAGCAGAGGAGGCCACGAAAGATATGGCGAACAGGGGCTACCAAGTGATGGTCGTGGAGCCCACGGAGGACGTGATAGAAAGATTAAGAGAATGACGTGGTGCTGTGACCGATCTGCAAACGATGGACAACAGGCGGATGCTAGACCGGGGTACAAGCAGTGACTGCAGGCTTTTAGAAGGACGCCGGAGGCAAATGACTGATCCAGAGGTTTCCAGATGTTTCCAGGACTTCTTTTTTTTTCTTTCTTTTTCTCTCAGTATTTCAAGGTGAGATGTAGAAGAAGAACTCCCTCAATTTAAGGTGCAATTGTCGGGACTGTATTCTCCGAGATGTTGTTATGGTATGTACTTTGTGTTAGATTCTGGTTGCAGCGATGGCCCCCTGGCCATTTTGGCCAGAGGCTATCCCTCCGAGTCTAAATGGCTCAGATGTGGTTGAGAGAAAGACCTTAATAGTGGAAGTCCTTTTGTTTTTGTTTTGTGATTTGGGAAAAAAACTGTTTTAGAGCAGGTTCTGTTAGGCTCATGGTTGTGTTTTTTTTTTATGGTGGCATAGGGGGTGGACTGGGGATAGTAATGAGAACAATTAGACCTAAAATATGGCTATACAAAAAAAATTAATTAAGGTGGTTTCCTATAACGTGAATGGTGTTCTCAACCCAATTAAAAGAAGTAAAATTCTAAGTAAAATGAAGAAAGATAGGGCGGGGATAGTTTTCCTGCAGGAAACCCATCTGACAGAAAAAGAACATGAAAAACTAAAGGGAAATGGCTATAACCAGGTATATGCTGCTTCATATAAATCAGGTCATAGGAGAGGGGTAGCGGTTTTAACATCGAATCAAATCCCATTTCAAAAACAGTCAGTGATAAGCGATAAAGATGAAAGATATGTCTGGGTTAAAGGACGAGTAGAGGGAGTGTTAATTAGTCTTCTGAATATATGTGCACCCCCTGGCTCAGATTGGACTTTTTATAGACAATTGTTTGATTTGATGGCATCTGAGGGGGAGGGGGTGTTAATCGCAGGAGGGGATTTGAACCAAAGCCTGGACCCTCTATTAGACACCTCAGGGAGGGGAGTAAAAAACAAAAGGGATTCCAAATCAAATTCGAGATATGATGGGGGAATTAGGTATCATTGATGTATGGAGGGAATTGAATCCTACAACCAAGGACTACACTTTTTACTCATCTCTGCACAAAGTATTGTAAGGACCGTCCATTGGCCCAATGACGGAATCCAACGGCCTGGCGAAGGTTTAAAGCGTGTATGTCTTTTCAGCGATCCAGTGAAGTTCACTTAATTTATTGGAATTTAGTTTTAGTATTACTTTAGCTCTCGTGTTTCTGATTAGAAAATAATCATAAATATTGATTATGAATTAATTTAAATCTTTGATTATTCTGGGCATCTCATAATTTCAAAAAAAATCAGTTCTTACAATATACTCAAGAATAGATTACATCCTAATGTACAATAAAGATAGAAATATGGTGGGGAATTGTGAGATAGGGGTGGCTGACTTATCTGATCATAGTCCGTTTTATGCAACTTTGGCTTTGACATCTGAAAAAAGAACAACATTCTGGAGACTTAATGCCAGTATATTAAAAAGAAACATTAAGGAAGAATTAGAATCGGAAATTCAAAGATGTTTGGAGAACGATAATGGGGAAGTGTCCCCACCAGTACTATGGGACGCGTGTAAGACGGCGTTAAAAGGAAAATAATTGCCAAGTCTGCTTATTTAAAAAAAGTTACTGTTCACAAAACAACGGTATTATGTAACAGGTAGTAAATCAACAAAATGATTGGCATATAAATTGAGAAAGCAGTAGGCCAGAAGTAATATATACAGTATATATAAGATAAGGGACTCTCACAATAAAATAATAAGGCATAAGACAGAGGATATACAAAAATATTTTGAATTGTATTATACACAACTTTACGACCAACCATTCATTGATAATAAAGCAGACATAGAAACCTTTTTAGATACACTTTCATTGCCTAAGGTATCAGACAAACAAAATTCATGCCTGATATCAGATTACAGCTCAGGAAATAAACTCTGCGATTTCAAAACTCAAAGTGAATAAGTCTCCGGGAACAGATGGATACTCCTCAGAATGGTACAAGTTGTTCAGGGAATCATTAATCCCAATGTTAGAAAAAAACGTTTGATTGGGTGTTAAAGAAGGGGGAAATACCATACTCGTGGCGGGAAGCCATAATTTCTGTAATCCCTAAAGAAGGCAAGGACGAATTGGACTGTTCCAGCTATAGACCTATTGGTGTCCTGAATCAGGACTATAGACTTTTCACTGCAATACTGGCTATACGTATTGAAAAAATCTTAACGGGTATTATTCAGTTGGTCCAGACGGGATTTATTAAAGAAAGACAAACGCAAGATAACATAAGAAGGGCTTTACATGTGATGCAGCATATTAAAGAAAACCATACTGAAGCAGTGTTTATGGGAATGGATGCAGAGAAAGCGTTTGACTCTGTCAGGTGGGATTTCCTTTATTGTGTGTTACATTTTTTTTACTTCCATGATATAATAATTAGGACAATACAAGCCTTGTATACTGACCCAACAGCTAGGTTTAAGATTAATGTGAGTTTATCCAATTCTATTTCATTAAGGCGTGGATGTAAGCAGGGTTGTTCGGCTAGCCCCCTTCTCTTCGCAATTTTTTTGGAACCACTTAGCCAATCCATAAAACAAAAAGCACAAATACAAGGCATAGAGATAAAGGGGACATGTCAGAAGCTTGCACTTTTCACGGATGATGTTCTAATATTTTTGTCTAGTCCTGATACATCCTTGCCAGCGCTTATTTCAGAATTTGCAAAGTTTGGACAAATGTCCGGCTACAAAATAATTGTACAGAAAACACAAGTCTTCACTTTCAATTATATCCCCTCTGAAGCTGTTAAAGAAAATTACGAAATTAAGTGGAATTTAAAATCATTGAAATATCTTGGAATTAATTTAACAAAAGATATTAGCCAATTGAAACCAGTATACTATGACCCATTATAATCAAAAATAAAAGAAGACATTGCTAGGTGGAATTTAATTCCCTTTATGACTCTTACATCTAGAGTTGAGGTGGTCGAAATCAATGTTAGGGTAGGGGGGTCATTTTGTTCTGGGGGAAAAATATGTAGGACGAGATAAAAAATATGTATTATATGACCAAATGTGTATTTATGTTTTGCAACATCATTAAAAAAAAAAAAAAAAAAAAATATATATATATATAAAATGACGTGCTCATTAATTTGTGGCGTGTGGTTGTGGTGATTTTATGGGAGTTACGGCTATTTACGACAGTGCAAGTATACCACAGCGACTCTAGGGGTTGCTGTTTCACAAAAACACAATTGCTGCATAGTGTGCCTTTAAAGGGTTATTTCACCCAAAAATGAAAATTGTGTCATTAATGACTCACCCTCATGTTGTTCCAAGCCCGTAAGACCTCCGTTCATCTTCGGAACACAGATTAAGATATTTTAGATTCAGTCCGAGAGCTTTTTGTCCCTCCATTGAAAATCTATGTACGGTATACTGTCCTTGTCAAGAAAGGAAATAAAGACATCATCAAAGTAGTCCATGTGACCTCAGTGGGTTAGTTAGAATTTTTTTAAGCATCGAAAATACATTTTGTTCCAAAAATAACAAAAACGACGACTTTATTCAGCATTGTATTGTCTTCCGGTTCTGTTGTGGATCCGCTTTTATTGACACTGCTGACGTAAGACGAGCTGACGTGTGTCTGGTGCGCCAGAGCTTCGTTTACAGTCTGAGGGAGACGCACTCTGTAAACAAAACAATCTTTGCAAACATGTCTAAGGATTTCGACACAGGGGAAGACTTGCATTTTTTTTAACCAGACATATTTATTTGAACCCGAATACACGGACGCACCAGATAACACGTCAGCAGCGTCTTACAGAAGCAGCGTCACTGGCCTCTTAGACGCGGATTGACATCAGAACCAGAAGAGAATACAATGCTGAATAAAGTCATCGTTTTTGTTATTTTTGGAACAAAATGTATTCTCGATGCTTCAAAAAATTCTAACTAACCCCCTGAGGTCACGTGGACTACTTTGATGATGTATTTATTGCCTTTCTGGACAAGGACAGTATACCGCACATAGATTTTCAATGGAGGGACAGAAAACTCTCGGACTGAATCTAAAATATCTTAAACTGTGTTCTGAAGATGAACGGAGGTCTTACGGGCTTGGAACGACATGAGGTTGAGTCATTAATGACATCATTTTCATTTTTGGGTGAACTAACCCTTTAAGGTTTTAGAGTGTAGTCTTTACTATTATGCAATCCTTAAAAGTGAAATTCATATTAAACTCCATTTAATAAATGTGACTGAAAACATAATTGATATGAGAATTAAATACAATAGAATCAATTTGTGCCAATGCCAAAAATGTAATATTCATAAATAAGAATTTGTACATCTGCTAATTTGTTCATGCAAATAATAATAATTTACGTTTTAGTGCTGTCAGTGTCAATACATCTCAATATTCTTTGTTTCAGTGTGTGTGAAAATGTAAGTTAATGTACATGTGGTAGAACCATATTTTATATAGAAATACACACGCATACTCATGAGATCTCTTTGTAGAATTATGTCTCTTCCAATGCTAATTCTAATTGTAAAATTGTGAAAAATTATGCACCCATTGTATTTTTCGTTTTCTGTTAAGTTTATGTTAGATGGAGTTGGTCAAAATTATTTAATAGCTCTCACTACAAAAATATCAGATTTGTTCCCACTAACCAACATTTAAAAAATTGTTTGGAGAATGGAGGGATGGATGAAAATTTATGTTTTTACTTTTCTATTAGACCTAAAGGCAGATAACAAGGAGAGTGAAGAGGAGGAACATCATGATGAGAAAAATGGAGAAAAATCTTTTTCCTCACAAACAGCAAGGAATTTTTTGACAAAATCTTTCACCAGCTCTCATCGTGGGAAGAAAAAAAAGTTATGCAAAAAAAGTTGTAAACATCACATGAAAGTTCACACTGGAAAGAAGCTGCACAAATGTGACCAGTGTGGGAAGCGTTTCACACAAAAAGTAAGTCTTACGAGGCACAAGCAAATCCACACTGGAGAGAAACTGCACACATGTGATCAATGTGGGAAGAGTTTCACACACAAAGAAACCCTTATTAATCACTTGAAAATCCACACCGGAGAGAAACCACACATATGTAAGCAGTGCGGGAATAGTTTCACACACAAAGGTTCCCTTAAAGAACACATGAAAATCCACACTGGAGAGAAGCCGTACACATGTGATCAGTGTGGGAAGAGTTTCAAATACAAACAAACCCTTAATGATCACAAGAAAAGCCACACTGGAGAGAAGCCGAACAAATGTGATCAGTGTGGGAAGTGTTTTGCACGAAAAGGAAACCTTAAGAAACACATGAAGATCCACACTGGAGAGAAGCCGTACAAATGTGATCAGTGCGAGAAGAGTTTTGCATATTCAGGCAGTCTTAAATTACATCAACGTTGTCATTCAGGAGAAAGACCATATTATTGTGATCAGTGTGGAAAATTGTTAATTTCAGCATCGTCCCTGAAGAGCCACATGAAAGTTCATTCAAATGAGAAGCCTCACGTGTGTTCTTTGTGTGGAAAGAGTTTTAGGCGGCGGAGTAATTTAACATCACACCAGAAAATACACAGTGGTGTGAAGAAGGATTATATGTGCGTATAGTGGGAAGACTTTTATTAGAAATGTTGAACTCAAACGGCACCAGCGAATTCACACTGGAGAAAAACCTTACAAGTGTTCACACTGTGACAAGAGATTCATTTGGTCAGGTGAACTGAAAACAAATGTGAGGATCCACACCGGAGAGAAGCCTTGTGAATGTGATCAATGTGGGAAGAGTTTCACACATAAAGGAAACCTAGGATTCAAATGAAAACCCACACTGGAGAGAATCTGCACACATGTGATCACTGCGGGAACAGTTTCCCAGTAAAATCAAGGCTGATCAGACACCTGGAAATCCACAGAGATACTCCACAGTGATCAGTGTGGGATCAGTTTCACACGAAAAGGAGCCCTTAAATTAGAGTGGGCATGAGGACCTGCATACTCAAAAAAGAAAGCATAAATCAATTGCTGCTATTGAAAACTCTCCAACTCATGCTGAATGGGTGTAACATGGGAAGCTAAAGCACAAAGAATTGACAACAATTTACTGCTTGGTAAATTGTACATGCATTTTTTACATCATTTTGTGCAGATGTAAGTTATAATAATACATTTTCTATAGGATGCATTTGGTTGAGGTAATTAACCTGTTAAGTGCTTGAGTTTTGCTCTTCAGCTTCATCTTGACATTATTGACTATGATTGGGTTTTTTGAAACAATCGTATATTTTCTTTTCAAAAACATTGATGATGCATTATTAATAATTAGCAATGTTCCTTTCCTCATCATATTTTTGTCAACAGAATGTTTTTTATTAACAATGTTTAATCATTTTCATGAGTCATGGAAATTAAACATCTTTTCTACTGCAGTCATACAAAACCACAAAATGTTATTGCGGCTGGTTCTTCAAAGCTTGCTGAAAAGATAGTTGGCTACACATCTGCATTGATGCGTGTTGTAGTAGCGTGTCGTCTAATACTCACACGTTTATTTTATTGTTTTTAATTTTGGGAGGAGTAAAATTTACAAATGTGGTTTCAACAACCATCTGCATTCACATTTGTCTCGTTTTATTTGGAATGAGTCTCAGACCACTTCCTGATGTGGTCTGAGTGATCGGATTTAAAATCCATCTTAAAAGTGTTTCAGAGGGCATTTACACCTGGTCTTTACACAATCGGATAGCCATCCATTCAAAGAAATAGCACAAAGTGATCAGGTGTTAACAGGCCCATTGACATACATACACTGTTTTTTTTTTTTAAATGTTCTCACACAGAAAGGAAGCAGAAAAACTGTATAAAGACGAGTGTGATTTGTATTTGCTCTGATGTATTGCTGTTTTTTATTCATCGCAAATTGTAAGAAACAATAAAATTATAGAGCAGTTTTATACTCTTTTAAGCAGTTTTCTGGACTCAAAGTAATGTTTCTAACTCAAACACTAAAGTGAGGTCTGTGCTGATGGTCCTCTAGCTTGTTTCATGAGTGCCACTGTTAACAGTTGCTGATTTCATGTCAATAGTTCCTGTTTTCACCTCATTCATTATGCTGATGTCTTTAAACATCTGCATAATGCCACTGTAAACCACCACTTTATGCTTGTTTCATAGGTTTCAATGGATGAAACAAACTACACCATTACCATTTTTGAAATCTACATGATATAAATCTCTTAACAGCATTTTTCATTATAGTTTTTGATAAACTGTTTCATGCAAAACTGAATTTGTTTATGCTTCTGATTAATTATTTTATATTATTCTTTTTATTACATAATTTTTATAATTGGAAATGAAATATTTTAACTATTTTGAATACTTGGTTCTTCTATTTCTTTTATCTGTTCATATGACACATAACAGTATAAAAAAGTTTATATTAAATCGACCAACAAACAAAATAAAAATATATAGAATGAATTTGTAACTAACAATCCATCTATGAAAATAGAAACAAAAAATGTAATGCAGTTTTAAAAATATTAGCAGTGCTGCTGTTCCTACCACAGAACTCGAAGCTCCTCCCACGGCAATTCAACAGTGAAGCTCCTCCCACATGCAGTTCGCATATAAATGCTGGAATGTTCCCATCAAGTGAAGAAGACAATTGAACATTGAGAACATGAGTGATCCAGAGCCCTGCAAGATGGAAGATGAAGATACTAAAGAACAAAGAGGTTGGTGTTAATTCTTGATCCATCATTTATGATTAAGGGTATAGTTCATCCAAAAATTAAAATTAGTCCATGGTTTACTCACCCTGAAGCCATCCTAGGTGTACATGACATTCCTCTTTCAGACGAATACAATCAGAGTTATATATATTTTTAAAAATGTCCTGGCTCTTCCAAGCGTGATAACCTGTAGGTAAAATCTAGAGCCTGAAACTGAAGAATTTCCATGCAATCTTTTGTAAAAAAAAAAAAAAAAAGATCAGTGAAAAGAGTTTTTTCTAAATATTATCTGAGCTATTTTATTTACATTTATTTTATATCTGGTTCAGAATTTTTGCAACTGTGTTACTAAAGTTTTGAATGTGTAAATTAAGCAAAACCTAATTTAACTGGTAAATGTTTTTCTATTGTTTCAGTTTACAAGTTATAAGTAACCAGAAGTTATTTTTCTGAAATTTTGGTAACAGGTTTGATAAATGCATTTAAATAAAAAACTACAGTTTGTGTAAAAGCTTTTTTGTTAAAACTAATATATCTGAGAGATTTTGTTGGAAACATGGGACTTGTGCCAATAATTTATTTTTTAAAATAAGAACTTGATAATCAATGTGCCCAATTCATGGAAAGTTCCAATGACATATAATTGATATCATTTTGATATTCAAAATTCATCGTACCATTGTATTGTAGTTGTGTTCTGGTGTTATGTTAGTCCTCACTTCCTCATTTTTTTTTTTTTACAGATATTGTTGAAGATTTTATTATTTCAGATAATAAGTAATATAGCTATATATGTGTATACTATCATTTCCTCTGTGAGTGACTTTTGGGGGCTTAAAGGAAGGCTGATGCAACAGAGAATGCTATTTCAGTAAAAGTCACATGGCACAAACTATTTCTCAAAATAATCTATAGAATGCATTACCATATTTGGTACAAGGAAGTGTGTATATATGTTAGCTGGACACTTTTTCTGGAGGCGTTGTTCTGCAGAAGGGCACTCGGCTTTGTCTAATTAATAAACTCAAAGATCTCTGAAGTCATTTCCCTGAAAAGAAAGAATTAAACCACAACAATATACTTGTCAAACTTTTTTATTATTATTTCAGACTTAATGGAACAGAACAAGGAGATTGAAAAACTGAGCAAAGGAGAGGAGAAACATCATGTCAAAACTGGAGAAAAATCTTTGAGGAGAGCCAAAAATTTTTGCCTACATTGTGAAAAGAGATTCCCAAACAACGAAAGTCTTAAAATTCACATGAACATCCACACTGGAGAGAAGTTGTACACATGTGATCAGTGTGGGAAGAGTTTCACACGAAAAGGAAACCTTAATAAACACACGAAGATCCACACTGGAGAGAGGCACACATGTGATCAGTGTGGGAAAAGTTTCACACGAAAAGAGCACCTGAATGATCACATTAAAATCCACACTGGAGAGAAGCCACACACATGTGATCAGTGTGGGAAGAGTTTCACACGAAAACAGCAACTTAATGATCACATTAAAATCCACACTGGAGAGAAGCCACACACATGTGATCAATGTGGGAAGAGTTACATACACACAAAAAACCTTGAGTATCACATGAGAATCCACACTGGAGAGAAGCAGTACACATGTGATCAGTGCGGGAAGAGTTTCACACAAAAAAGATACCTTAATGATCACATTAAAATCCACACTGGAGAGAAGCCGCACACATGTGGTCAATGTGGGAAGAGTTACATACACAAAAAAAACCTTGAGTATCACATGAGAATCCACACTGGAGAGAAGCTGTACACATGTGATCAGTGTGGAAAGAGTTTCACACACGCCATCAATTTTAAATCACATCTGCTTTCTCACTCTGGAGAAAGACCATTTTACTGTGATCAGTGCGGAAAAACATATTTTTCATCATTTTCCCTGAAGAACCACTTGAAAGTTCACACAGAGAAGACTCACATGTGTTCTTTGTGTGGAAAGAGTTTTAGTCGGCCGAGTGCTTTAAAATCACACCAGAAAATACACAGTGGTGTGAAGAATCATGTGTGCTTTGATTGTGGGAAGACTTTTATTACAGATCATGCAGTGAAACTGCACCAGAGAATTCACACTGGAGAAAAACCTTACAAGTGTTCACATTGTGACAAGAGATTCAGTTTGTCAGGAAATCTGAAAGAACACAAGATGATCCACACTGGAGAGAAACCACACACGTGTGATCAGTGTGGGAAAGGTTTCACACGAAAAGGACGCCTTAATATTCACAGGAAAAAACATAATAGAGACAAGCCACACATGTAAGAACTCACATTGTCATTCTGGACAAAGACAGTACTTTTTTTGCATTATCCCAGAAGAACCACATAAAAGTTCATGTAAGAATTGAGAAATTAGGAAATGCTTGAAGTGCGACCAGACCCTGAGAGAACAAAAGGACCTCTCTGGAAATTAACATTTAAACTCACCATTTGTGAGACAAAGTCTCACCTCAGAACACATTTCTCCCCCTCTTCCCCACTCCCCCTCTCACATGCTGAAACCACATGTAAATACCCCCAAGAAAATGTGTAATTTAATGTGAATGATTACCACAGAGTATCTTTCATGTTTGGTATCATTTAAAATGTCACAGTGCGACTGGTACAAATGTCTCATTTCAGCATAATTAAAACAAAAGGTAATAAGGTTTTTAAGAGTTTATGGATAACTGACTTACAAAGGAAGGTGGTCTCTCAAGCAAATGGTCACACAACCCCAAAAGGTGCAACCTCTGAATGCAAATTTCTTTTGTTAGTACATGTTTCCATGTGAAAGGTTTGTCTATATAATGAAATGCAGCAGGAAGTTCGGGGCCCTTTTCTGTTTTTCAGATTGGCCCATGAGGCTGAGAGTGAGAGCTCTCAGCCTCATGTATTTCTTAATGTTGGGTTTGCATCTTCTTGCTTCCAGAGTATTTGATGTTTTGTATCGATTATCTTTGAATTGATTATGAAATTGGCATTATACATACAGGTATACCTGACATAATAAATTGTTACATTTGATTATTCTAACTGACATTGACATTATTTTCATTGAAGAGTTAAACGGAATAGTCAAACATTTGCTCATAATTAATGATCCACATATATCATTAAAAACCTTTTCATTTATGGAGTCAAATGAAATAGCGAGAGAATACATATTCAAATGTATTGCATTTAATCAAAAAATATTTTGCCTCGAGAAAAGGACAGTAACTCCACCTGTCCGCTTGATCCTATTCCCACTAACCTACTTCAAGCCATTTCATCCTCGGTTGTACCCACACTCACACACATCATAAACACCTCTCTTCACACGGGTACCTTTCCCACAGCATTTAAGCAGGCTCGTGTAACCTCACTGCTTAAGAAACCCACTCTAATCCAGCACATCTGGAGAATTACAGACCGGTATCTCTCCTTCCATTCGTCGCGTAAACACTTGAACGAGTTGTTTTCAACCAGATCTCTTCCTTCCTTACACAGAACAACCTCTTGGACAACAATCAATCTGGTTTCAAAAGTGGACACTCAACTGAGACTGCCCTGCTCTCAGTAATTGAAGCTCTGAGACTGGCAAGAGCAGCCTCCAAATCCTCAGTTCTCATCCTGCTCGATCTGTCGGCTGCCTTTGACACAGTTAACCACCAGATTCTCCTGTCAATCCTAAAGATGAAGGGCATCTCGGGAACCACACTCCAATGGTTCAAGTCTTAACTCTCAGGTAGGTCCTTTAGGGTATCGTGGAGGGGTGAGGTGTCTAAGACACAACATCTAGCTACTGGAGTGCCTCAGGGCTCAGTGCTGGGACCGCTTCTCTTCTCCATCTACATGACATCACTAGGATCTGTGATTCATAAACATGGCTTTTCCTATCACTGCTACGATGATGACACACAACTCTACCTCTCATTCCAGCTCGACGATCCGACGGTAGCTGCCCGCATCTCAGCCTGCCTGACAGACATTTCTGGCTGGATGAAGGACCACCACCTTCAACTAAACCTTGCAAAGACAGAGCTACTCGTGGTCCCGGCCAACCCAACACTTCACCACAACTTTCAAAGATTCACCACAACCATTCAGCTAGATTCGTCATCCATAACTCCATCTAGGTCAGCCAGGAACCTTGGTGTGATAATTGATGATCAATTGAACTTCACAGACCACATTGCTAGAACTGCCCGGTCATGTAGATTTGCCTTGTACAACATTAGGAGGATCAGGCCCTTCCTATCAGAACATGCTACTCAACTCCTTGTCCAAGCGCTTGTTTTATCCAGACTTGACTATTGTAACGCTCTCCTGGCTGGTCTTCCAACTTGCACAGTCAAACCTCTGCCACTGATCCAGAACGCCGCAGCCAGAGTAGTCTTTAACGAGCTGAAAAGGGCACACGTCACTCCTCTCCTCACAAAATTGCACTGGTTGCCAGCTGCCGCTTGCATCAAATTCAAGTCACTGACGTTTGCCTACAGAACAACCACTGGTTCTGCTCCCTTTTACTTTAACTCTTTACTTCAGACTTACGTGCCATCCAGAAACTTGTGCTCTGCAAGTGAATGACGTCTTGTGGTCCCATCTCAAAGAAGCACACAATCTCTTTCTCTGACCTTTACCATGACTGTTCCCTGCTGGTGGAATGATCTGCCTATCTCAACCAGAGCGGCTGAGACCATAGTCACTTTTAAGAAACGGCTGAAGACGCTCTTTTTTTCGACAGCACTCGATCCAGCAATACTAACACTTTCTCTACTACTCTATTCTATTCTGTTCTATAAAAATAAATAAATAAGGTTCTGCATTAGATTAAACTGAGAAGGGTCATAGCACTTGCATTTTGTGCATGCTGGGTGCCAACATAGATCAGAATGCCCAGCATGCATTGCAGCATGAATAAATTATGCAGTTGTCCTATTGTTGTCTTCAATTCCAAATCTTACTGTTTGCTCTTTTTTTTTGCTGTTGTTTGACTTTTTAGTAGCTTCTTTGAGATGCTCAGTGTTTATGTTCATCTGAATAAAAAAAAGGTTGATTTTCACCATTCAAATCAAATCAAATCAAAATTTATTTTTTATAGAGCCTTACAACAGCTAAAAGGTGCACAAGGCGCTTTCCAGTAAAAGCATCAATAGACAACAGAAAAAACAAAACAAAACACAAATATCAGCCAGAGTCAGAGATTACATGTTAAAAGCTTGTCTAAACAGATGTGTTTTTAACTGCGATTTAAAAGCACTCAATACGGTGATGCTTCGTAGGAGTGTTGGTAAAGCATTACACAGTTTAGGGCCCTGGACAGCAAATGACCGGCCTCCAAACTTTTTATATTTAAATTTGGGAATGACCAGATAGGTGTGTTCAGATGAGCGGAGAGTTCTGGGTACTAAATCGGCGAGGTAGACTGCAAACTGAGGTGTTAGAGGACCAAAACTGAAAGAACTATTGGGTGAGTCAGGGCTGAACAGGATGTACTCCGTCTTTCCTTCATTCAAATGAAGGAAATTCTGGGAAAGCCACTGCTTAATGTCCCTAAGGCAGTTATAGACGGGGTCCAGCGCAGAACGATTGTTCAGAATCACAGGAAGGTAGAACTGGAGGTCGTCTGCATAGAAATGAAAGTGAACGTTATGATTGGAGATGAGTTGTCCAAGTGGCAGCATATAGAGAGAGAACAGAACAGGACCGAGAATGGATCCTTGAGGCACACCGGATGACAGAGGGGCAGATGAGGAGGAAAAGTCGTCGAGCATTACTGAAAAAGTTCTGTTAGTGAGATATGAGGAGAACCAATTTAGCATTGCGCCCTGCAAACCAACAAAATGTTGAAGACGGGAGATGAGGATGGAATGATCCACGGTGTCAAATGCAGCGGTAAGGTCCAGTAGTACCAAAACCACAGAGCTTTTACTATCCGGAGCTCCAAGAATGTCATCATGGACCCTCAGTAACGCTGAGACAGTGCTATGTCTGGACCTGAAACCGGGCTGAAATTGATCACTAATGACGTGCAGTTGTAGGTGAGACTGAAGCTGGGAGAAAACAAGCTTCTCCATCAACTTAAACAGAAGTGACAGATGAGATATTGGACGAAAATTGGACAGTATGGTGGGATCTAGGTTTGGGTTTTTAAGCAGCGGTCTAACAATAGCATGTTTGAGAGCAGTGGGAACAGTCCCCAAACTTAGACAGCTGTTTATGCAGGTGACGAGAAAAGGACCTACGATGTCAATAGCCTCTTTCAAAATCCTGGCAGGAACAGCGTCTAGAGGACAGGTGGTAGGCTTCAACTCATGGACAGCTTTTTTGAGGTCCTCCAGAGTAACTGCATCAAAGTTCTCCAGCATGCATTGCGTCGCTCGGGAGGAAAAGACAACAGCAGGAGCTTGTGTGATAGTTTGCCTAACAGACGAAACCTTGTCCAAAAAGTGTTGTTTGAATGCATTGCACGTTTTTTCTGATACATCATTCAAAACAACCTATCCTTCTTCCTTCTTCCATTTTCACACAAACATGACAAAGTTTATATTTATTTATTTTATTTTATTTTTTTCAGTTATTGCTGCATAAAAATATGTTTCTCAACGTTAAATGAATTTGCATATACACAAATATATCTTCCAATTACCTAGGAACAGTACAAAACAGTAGGCCTATTAGCGAAATAAATGGAATGAGAGAGCTTTAAATTCTTAATAGTTCACTTTTTACCAGCCAAATATTTTTTCTCCTTACCTGTAGGTAACCTTCACCTAGCTTAAATGGTGTGAGGTGATTAGCAAATGTCCTCTTCATCAATTTTTTAAGGAATTGTTAAAAATGTGGTTAAAGTTGTTTATCTGCTTGCTACTTGATGTCATTTTGAACGGTTATTCGTACCCATTCAAAACGTTCGACAAGATTAACATCCATGTTTACCTAGTTATATGTTTGACATCTGTGGCAAATACTTGTCTTTGTGTTGATAATCCAATATTATAACAAGAGATACCAATCTTTCATTTGAAAGTCACATGTCTAGTATCTGTAAAACCGCATTTTTCCATCTTAGAAATATATCAAAATTACATCATATGCTATCTTAGACAAATGCAGAACAATTAGTTCATGCATTCATGACATCAAGGCTATTATTGTAATGCTCTACTGGGTGGTTGCTCCACACGCTTAATAAACAAACTACAGCTAGTTCAAAACGCAGCAGCTCGAGTTCTTACCAGAACCAGGAAGTATAACGATGTTATTAGCCCAGGTCGGTCAACACTGTATTGGCTACCTATTAAATATCGTATACATTTTAAAATACTGCTGATTACTTACAAAGCACTAAATGGTTTAGCTCCGCAGTACTTGAGCGAGCTCTTAATGCATTATCACGTCTATTGCGATCTCAAAATTCTGGCCAGTTGATAATACCTAGAATAACATTTGAACTCCCCATGTGCACTATCGAGACGAAAGTCTCACCTCCGAGTCTCCTAATCTACATTTCATTTCCTCTTCCCTCACCCTCTCTCTCTTATGCTCAGATCACATGAATTCATCCAAGAAAATATATAGTTTAATATGAATGATTATCACCGAGTATTATACATGTTTGGTATCATTTGAAATGTCTAAGTGCAACTGGTACAAATGTCTCATTCCCAGATAAGTAAAACAAAAGGTAATAAGGTTTTTAAGAGTTTAGAGATAACTGGCACACAAAGGAAGGTGGTCTCCTGGCAAATGGTCTCACACCCCCCATTTTTTGATTGCATTTAATCAAAAAATACTTTGCCTCGAGAAAAAGACAGTAACACGTTAGAGACCTTCCGCGCTGGTCGGATACAGGCTTTGGGCCGATCGAGTGTGAGTTTACACTATTTAGCACCAAAACTTTGGAACATTCTTCCTAACATTGTCCGGGAAGCAGACACACTCTGTCAGTTCAAAGCTAGACTAAAAACACATCTCTTTTTGACCTAGCATACACATAACACATTATAGACTTTTATAATTCAATGTAAGGCTGCTTAGAATAGGTCAGCCGGAACCGGGAACCCTTCCCATAAATTCTGATGTACTTGTTACTTACATCATAAGAAGAATGGCGTCTACGCTAATATTAGTCTCTCTGTTTATCCCGAGGTTTACTGCAGTCCGCCGGATCCAGGCCATATACAGATCTGACGGAGGACCTGCGCCTGGACGCGACGACAGCGCAGTTCTAAAGTGTCAACTAGTCTCTCCCCTGTGAAGGCCTCCTTTCCTCCCTTTACCTCTGTACAGATAAAGCGTTGTTGGGATAATTCTGGTTCATGTGGCTACGTGGAAGCGATACAAATTCTGTATTATAAATGTTTAATGCCTGACAAGTAGTTTGTTGAGGGTCGATTTGTAGAGAAGGAATATACACCTGCGCACATATTCAAACGTGCATACCTATAGACTGAACTGAACTCGTAATACGCATGTGCACGCCATCGTTTTCACAGGTTCGCGTTTTAAAGTTTGCGTAGAGAGAACTTAAAGAGTTTTCTGTTAAAACAGTGTTGTGTTAGCGGCCTCTAAGTTTATAACTAATGATCATTGTGCCGGAAGTAAATCAATCAAAACTAACTTTAGCTGGACACATTTACATTTACATTTAGTCATTTAGCAGACGCTTTTATCCAAAGCGACTTACATCTGAGGACTAAAGCAAGCGAGTCATCGTGAAGAGGGAAGAACGACGCAAGAAGTGCTCAAAATACAAAGTTCAGGCATTGCTCAGAGTAGCAAAAGCCAGACAAGGGAAGATTTAAAAGGGAAGGAAAGATTAAAAAGAGAAGATTTTTGTTTTATTTTTTTATGTTAAGTACTCACGGAAGAGATGAGTTTTCAGTCGTCTTTTGAATGCTGTCAGGGATTCTGCATTACGGACGAGGGTGGGGAGATCATTCCACCAGCATAGAACCGTGAATGAGAATGTTCTGGAGAGTGATTTAGTGCCTCGCTGTGATGGCACCACGAGCCGTCGCTCCTTGGCCGATCGTAGGCTTCTGGTAGGGACGTAGACTTGTAGTTGGGAGTGAAAGTAGGACGGAGCTGAGTCTGTGGTAGATCTGTAAGTAAGCGTCAAAGCTTTGAATTTGATGCGAGCAGCGAGTGGTAGCCAATGCAGTGAGATGAACAGAGGAATGATGTGAGCCCTTTTGGGCTCGTTGAAGACAAGGCGGGCTGCAGCATTCTGGATCATTTGTAGAGGTTTAGTAACACATGATGGAAGTCCAGCTAGAAGAGCATTGCAGTAATCAAGCCTAGAAATAACCAGGGCCTGGACGAGAAGTTGTGTTGCATGCTCAGTTAGGAAAGGCCTGATCTTCCTGATGTTATACATTGCAAACCTGCATGATCGAGCTATCTTTGTAATGTGGTCTGTGAAGGTCAGCTGGTCATCAAATATTACTCCAAGATTTGGACAATAACTTTATCCTAGAGCTGCTATAAAGCCAAAACCCTCTCTTTTACTTGAATTTCCTATTATCACGGTAAAGCCGCTTTGGAACAATCTACATGATTAAAAGCGCTATAAATGAAGATGACTTAGAGATTTCTACCTGCGTCGTTGATTGGAGTTGTGGATTCCAATCAACTGCCATTTATACAATATGGCATTCAGCAGACTGTAATGATGAGTTTCCAAAGGTAGACATTACAATGTAATGTCAACATTACAAATATAGTAAAGTTTTTCATATTTTTTGTTAGAACAATAATAATAATAATAATACACATTTATAATGCTATACTTTTTACCTTGGCAGTAAAAATCTGATTAAAACTGCCGCAAGGATATTTCAGTGGCTGTGATTTTTTTTAAACATAATTCTCTCTTCTGACTATAGTTTATTTCTCTATTTTTTCCTCCTTTTAGAATGTCATCGAAAATCTTTAATGGATTTGACCTTTTCTGTTCGTGGAGTGAGTAGTTCCTGGAGTGAGTAGTTATACATTGTTGTCATCTGACGACTATCGCTTATGAGATTCTCTGAAATGTGGAAAAGGTCTATTGATCTTCCATTGAAGGTAAAAAACACTAGTGATGGTAATGCATGGTTTTCAATATGAAATAATGTTAGCAAGTCGTTAGACTTTCTCCCTATTGAAAAAATAAATAATAAAAACAATCAGCTTAGGTACAAAATTATCCACAGGCAAACCGCCAAACAATCTACCTACAAACCTATTTCCAACTTTAAAATGTGAGCTGATATTCCTTAACTTTGACTTTTAAAAATGAATGACAAAAACAACAATGGTTCACAGAGAAGACTGTTGTATTGCATTGAGTATTGTTTACAGAGCCAATGAAAAACACATCAAAACACTCTAGGATAAATACAGTCTTTCACAATAAGATCAGATTTAATATTCAGTTATAGAGAATCAATAATCAAAAGCAGCAAAAACGAACAGAAAAATGAACTCTTAGCACATCTGTCAAAGCTCCCTTCCTAAGAGTAAAAATAATAATAATTATTCGCAAGTTTACTACAGGCGAGCCGTTATGTTACACAAACAGACACACAGGAAATGGTCCCTGTTCTTGAACTCTATGAAGCGTAGTGTTGTTGGAAGAGTTTTACTCTGGTAATGGTCATTTTCACAACTGCTGTAGGGAAGAGGTGCTGAAACACTGCAGGGGTTCACTGCAGGAGCTCTTCCCAGGAAATGGGTTTGGAAAAGACCTCACGCTCTAGCCAGAGGTCATAGTTCATTTGGAAGTCTTCTGGAAGGTCGATCCGCTGTCCCAGCACACTTTGCAGGCAGTTGTCCACCGGGAGGA
This sequence comes from Siphateles boraxobius, assembly GCF_051911475.1. Classification (NCBI taxonomy): domain Eukaryota; kingdom Metazoa; phylum Chordata; class Actinopteri; order Cypriniformes; family Leuciscidae; genus Siphateles; species Siphateles boraxobius. The sequence continues at coordinate 13,643,273 of NW_027508733.1, read as the reverse complement.
ATTCTGGGTTGCTCTGGTTCTTGTCATAGCGTCGGCTGTTGAACCGTTCAATGTTGGCACGTAAGGCGCATTCTTCTGCTTGGAAATCCCACGGGCGAGCGTCCAGGTCTGCTGTCGGAGAAACAGAGAGCACGTTTAATTCTGACACCCAAGTGCTACTAAAATTTCAGGTTTAATAATGACGCATCAAATTGTTTAGTGAAGATCCCAGTCCAGTTTCTTCCCCCTACTCACCGTTTCCATAGGCCCAGTCGTCGTTGAGGCGATGGCGCACTTTCTGATATATCGCTGACATGGTTTTCATGTTGCTTTTCCTCCATTGCCGCCCCAGATACTTCGTCTGGACTTTGAGCAGCTTGAGCACATAGAGCTGCATCATAGCCTGCTTGACCTTCAGCGCTCTCTTCAGGATGGGAGCTGATTTGAACACTACCAACATCTAGAAATAAACAAAATTTGAATTGACCACTAATGGATAGCTCTCTCCAGCAACATTAGATGTTCGTGGTTTGCATGCTTGATTTGTGTGGGGTCTCACCATGGTCCTGGAGTGCTTCCATTTGGTGAGTTTATTGAGGATGCGCAACAGATTAATACAGGAGAACAAGTTCCTCCAGCAGAACTGATTATTATCACCAGCTTCCTGAAATCAAAACACATCAAAACTGATCAAAGACTAGCTCAGAGGAGCATTAGACACATTCAGGTGTGTTTTTCTCACCAGACTCTCAGCGGTGAGCTCTGGAAGCTCGTGAACGACACAGTGCGGGAAATCCAGAGCCGAGATACTGCCGAAGAGATATGATATGACAGATGTCATTACCCATAAAGCATCATGAAAAATTAACACTGGTTAAAGCAAGTGAAAAGAAGTAATGCAATCTTCATGCTCCAAGTCATTTTGACGCATGAACAGATGTTTTGTGAGCCTGAAATGAACAAAGGTTGACTTGAAGTTTTACCTGTTTTTAGCGGTGATGTAGGACATGATGTTCTGGTTGAAGAACTTCAGGATCAGCGGGATGCAGTTGGCAAACACCAGATGCTGCGCCATGTATTCAAACTGCAGGAGAAAACTTGCGTCAACATTCTCTTTTTACTTGCAGCTGTTTTACTATAATTATGAAGCCCAAAATGGTGTCACTAGTCAAAAATATCATCTTTACTATGGTGCAAGCTGAGAAAAAGTGAGCCGGACCTCAATATATAAAAGGCTTACAAACACCTCAAATCACATTTTGTATAATAAAATAATAATGTCAGATGGTTTGTGCGAGTTGGATGTAGGTTATGGTTAGGGTAAAACCAACATATAGGAAAGCTCGTCACAAACAGCTTCAACAATGTGTTTGTGTACCTGATAGACATGGTTGAGCTTGAAGTGTTTCAGTAGCAGCAGCAGTATGGCTGAAATGGCTTTGACAATGATTTCTTTATGGCGATTCACATCTACGCCCAACTTCATACTCTGAAGAACCGTAGTGCTAGAAAGAGATACCAGACAGGCCGTGTCAAACCATGCACAAGTAAGATACGATCACATTAGTGAAATTGCGGCAAAAAAGTCCATCGTCTATTGTCAATAGCGTAGTTGTAAGAACCATCAGCTTTCTGTTGTTCAGTATATAGAATTCATGTGACCTTGAAACTTGAAAATAAGCAACATTCGGATGAAATTGAACTTTTCGGATCACATGGATTCCTTTTGGAATGTCTAGATTTCACCCACGAAAATTCACTGAGCAACGGTAAATGTGACAACACCTTTAGTAAAGTAAGTAAGTCTATGGAAAGTGTTAAAAATACAATTACACAGCTTAGTGACATTTTAGTTTCAGCCCTTGTGTGAAACTCCCAATCAAAAACTAGATATCAATATCGATCAAAATATATAAATATATCAATCAAATCTTAGATATCAATCAAATACATATAAATGTATCAATATACCAATCAAAAAGCCATCTATATTAGAGATACATTGATGTATCGGCCAATAATCCGTATCGGTTGATAAAAGCAATTATTTACTATCGGCCAATTGTTTAACAGCCAATGATTAGGGCCGATTAAATCCTGTCAATCAAAAGGCGGAAAAACCTGTTCAGACTGCAATACTGTGTGTGAAGAAAATCCCTCGTGTCGAATGTAGAGCAAGTTAACATGACAATAACTAATAAATAAATAGTAATATTATAGTGTTATAGTATTATTATAGTGACAATAAATAGTGACAAACCTCTAATATTATAGTAATATTATAGTAACCTTAAGAAAATCAAACTATTGGCATCAGTAGATATCATTCTAAATAATCTGCAATCGGTATCAGCGGAAATTTTTTGTATCAGTCTCATCTCTAACTAATAAAATAAAATAATAAAAAAAAGACAACAAAATTACTAAAACATTTAAATGTAAAAAGAACATCTACGTATAAGAGAGTTTAATATATTAATAAAAGCTACAATAGTATTTTAGGTACACGCATATTTGACAAATCACAATCAATAATTTCAGAGTGAATGTCATGAATATTTATTACCCAGGAGATATTTTTTACAGCATCTGATGCCATGAACTCACTGTTGCCATGTCAACCAAGTTGAGCTATTCAACTTTAAACACACGCACGGACGCACGGACAGACAGACAGACAGACAGACACACACAGTTTGTAGAATCACTTTGACTCAGTTCATCAGTGGTATGATTCATTTACATCATAAGCTTTCAAGCTCCAGTGAAGAATCATTAAGTTTGATTCACGGAAAGCACAACTACATCTGCAACTGTGCCGTTTAACAGTGTCTTACGGCATTTCCTCGGGCAGCACGTCCGCCAGGATGTTGATGGAGTCGGTCTTGGCTTTGGATGTGGGAGCAGCAGCCAACAGGATCTTGAGCAGAGCGATCTGAACACACACAAACAAGGTCTGTCAGTATGAGAACGGCTCAAATTCAATGCGACTGGTGTGTGAACTGTAAGACTCTCACCATATACTGTGGTAAACTGGGTAAAATACCCTGGTACAAGAGCTCTGTGGAACACAACTCCAGCTCCTCCTCACCCTGAATACACAAACACACACAGAGGGTTATTAAACTCATCATCAGATGGCATTTTGCAGTTCTATCAGTGTACAGTCACTTACGCCAGAGAGAGGGGTCTTCTGATACTCCTCTTCTTTAGCGATCTGGACCTCAGCGATTGACACATACTTGTGCTGAAATAAACACACAAACTAAATGTTACAATGAATCTACAGATGCATCTCAGAGCATTTAGCCACAAGAGTGATTTTACTACAGTTAAGATGTGTAAAATCAAACAACAGATAGTTGAAATGGTTTAGGCTACTGTTTTTATAAAATGGTAACAACAATGATGAAATAATGTAACAAAATGATGTTCAATAAAGTTACATAATGATTAATATAATCATTAAATCACAGTAAACAATTCTTCCACCAAATAATGTTATTTGTTAATCTTACAATTTTAACTAATACAAAATTTAAATTGATTTATGATCAATAAAAATGTTCACTTTATTAAATTTTTTACAAATTACGAACAGTTACAAATATTGTATTAATTAAATTTAGTTGATAATTGTATTAATGCAAATAACAACAACAATACTACAACTTATAATAATATTCACAATACACAATTCTTCATTAGTCTTTTTTGCGTTCGATTTTACGACCAAAATGTTGATTTTTTTTTTGTCACAAGAACAACTTGCAGTAAAAAAAAAATATAGGTTGCAAATATTTTATTATTAATTTAATTTTAATTTGATATTTTTACTATTGTTTAAAGGAATCAATGATCAATTTATTTATTTAAAAAAAATTTTTTTTTGAATAAATCACAAATGAAAAGACATTTACAACCATTTTAACTGAAACATTGAAAACATGTAAAAAAAAAAAAAAGTGTAATAACAAAAAAAGTATAATAATGTTAAAAAAAATTTAAAATGTAACAAAAAGACAAATTTTAAATTGGTCAAACTGAATATTAGTCTTGCCTAATTCAATCAGAATTAATAAAACTATTAATTTCATAATCACACTTTTTCAGTTCAAAGCTAGTATTGATGCGTGAAGAAAGGGTGGAGTTAAGTTAAGTCATGGATGATGCTAATTACCTGTTTAAGAGTTTTGATGCTTTCATGTATCGGTCTGGGCAATCCGACCACTGTATCCGTGTCACTGCAACAAAAACACAAACATGCATCACTGAGGCTCACAGGATATGAGCAATTGAGTGGCATACAACAGACTCACTTTCCCAGTGTGTAACCGATGAATTTACTCCTGCTGGAGTCCAGGAAGTTCTCAATATCTTTTTCCCTGTTAAAATGAACAGACACCAACTTATATTTGAGAATACCATCAGATAAACCATATCAAACGGATGAAGTCGAGTTTCTACCTGACTTTCGGAGCCCACGGCAGGCCCTTGGGAAAACAGGCCCTATCAGAGGGAGGGTGCGGGATGGGCGGCGGCATGACCTCATCGCGCTCCAGCGGGAAAGGCTCCGCCTCTAGAGAGTTATCGTTGTCGTCGTTTTCCTCTTCGTCTTCGCGGGAGTCATCGGCTTTATATGGGTCCTTCTCGTTAAACGCATCCAGATTGTCCTGCTTTATAAGAGCCTGAAGGAATAGATTTAAAGGGTTCACTTTATCGTTTTATTTTCCACTCCACAGGTTTCCATCAAATATATATGCGTCAGTGACCTTGTGTTCTCTCCGGGCACGTCTCTGTTGTTGCTCGATGAGGTCAGAGGCGGATGCCGGCGGGGACGCGGCTCTCATGCTCCGCACCACACGGATACTGTCCTCCGGCAGCGGCGGGAGATCCAATGACACCCGTCTACTGACCTTACAGCCCTGCAGCTGCTCGAACCCTCCCAGAGTGAACTGAGATGAGACCGGAAACATACAGACCATAAACCACAAACACTAGGGCAGTTAGGTTCCAAAATCTTTGGAATTGACTTCAATTCCATGTTCTGGAATTGTCAGTGGTTCTGGAGTAAATTCCTCACTTTTTTTAAGAGATTTTTTGAAACATGTTGACATAAGACATTTAAAACCATTTTAACTGAAACATTGAAACCATGTACAAATCAAAAAGTGTAGTAATAAAGTATAATGTTCATTTTTTGTTTTTTGTTAAATGTACCAAACAGACAAAATTTTAATTGGTCAAACTGAATATTGGTCTTGCCTAATCCAATCAGAAATATCAAAACTATTTATTTCATAATCACACTTTTTCAGTTCAAAGCTGGTATTGATGTGTGAAGAAAGGGTTGCGTTATGTTAATAAGTCATTAGTCTGCTCGAACATTCCCAGAGTGAACTGGGATGCGACAGGAAACACACAGACCATAAACCATAAACACTAGGGCTGTTAAATTCCAAAATCTATTGAATTGACTTCCATGTTCCAAGAATCGATTCCTCACTTTTTTGAAACATGTTCACCTAATCTCACTGGGACTACATAATGCTCAAAGAATACTTTAAAAGGTAGGCCTTTTATTATCAGAATCTGTTATCTCTTAATGTCAGCAGCTGCAATAGTTTTTGAACAGATTCAACCATCCGAAAGAAGTGGTTCGCAGAAATGAATCAGACTTTGCATCACTATTAGCGAGTGACCGAAAGGCAACTTAATAATTAGCTTTATTGAACTGAAAAAAGGCTGTTAAAGGCTGTTAAAAAAGGTTGTTAAAAAAGGCTTTCCATCCTTTCGAAACGATTCATGACTTGAAATTATTTTGGGATCAATTCCCAGCTTTAACAAACACAAGAATCTGTCTAAACCCAAAATTAAAGTTAAGAAGTCCGTCATTCTCACCAGGATGGTCTTCCAGAGCAGCAGCAGGACTTTCTTCATGGGGAAATGGGGCGCGTGGCCACTGCAGAACTTGGTCACCATCCCGAACAGCATGACGGAGACGGGCTCATGGTTATAGAGAGGAGACCCTGCCAGGAAGAGTTACAGGAACATTCATAACATTTCTACTCTTCCATACTCAACGTGCATCTTCAAATAAACAGTCATTTTTCAGATAATCTTTGTCAAACTAACACTGACCAAGCTCAGATTTGAAGGTTTCTCTAATGGTTCTCCATTCTGGACTGTCTGTGGGTTCTTCACGCTGGATGGTCTCCACTATCAGATACATGATGTTCAGCAACACCCTGAAAACACAAGCATGCACAGGGTTATGGAGGACTATAAGTGCGTCTTAAAGGTGCAGTATGTAATATTGACAGCTAGCCGATAAAATGGGTACTGCAGTCCAAATTCTAAATATTAGACATCTGTTTCCACGAGCGTGATTGACAATGGAAAGTGATGAGCCTAAGTTGATCAGTTAATTTATTTGCAATGTTTTTATTGCTGAGGCTATTTAGGGAAAGTAGAAACTGCGATCTCTGACCCAGTTCGTTTGTTGGCAGTAATGGCTGTTTCTACTAACTGGCAACCCGGTGTGTCGAAATACTATTGGCTAAATTTCTAGTGGGCGGGATCACACAGACCAAAACAAAAAGACCTTCAAACACAAAACACATATATTTACAGAGCCCCTAAGGGGACATGGATTTGCGTTATCTCATAAAAGTCACATGGAAAGTGCGTGGATGGCCAAAGTATACTAAATTCATGTAATGTGTGGTGTTGTACCTGAGGTCAGTGCTGTCGGCCAGGGAGATGGCGGGTTTCCTGACCGCACTGCTGCACGCTGCACTGTTACTGAGAGACATTTAACAAGAGTTATTTAAGTTTTCACATGTGAAATATGAATGTTTGCATGTGCAGTTCATCTCACTCGATCTCCATGTTGAGCAGCTCCATTAGCGCAGTGAACGCTCCCACATCCAACAGCAAGAAGACGTTATACCTAATCCAGTGCTGCACCTCCAGTTCTGAAGAACACTCACCAAATGTACCTGAAAAAAACCCCACACACCATCAATCCGAGTCAGAGCTTATTAACACGAGACTCAAGGGTGTTTCCAATCAAATCAGTGCATATATAATGAGCCATGTACTTTACCTTGAGCCATGTACAAGATGGCTCTGGCAACTTTTAATCTGCGTTCTCGGCCAATCACGTCCAGTCCGTCCAGCAGACGCATGGCATGAGTTTTGTGCTGTACCAAATCCAGTTCGGTCCATTTCTGATCGGGCACTGCAAAAGCACATAAACATTTGCTCTTTTGTGACTTACTCATCATCTTGCAAAAGCCAAGAATTTGCATCTTAGATGCACAAACAAAAGCATTTCAATAATGAAATGTGAGTTTGTATAACTTTGAAACAATCGAGTGAAAAATAATTAGATCAGTACTTACTATGAGTGTGGAAATCTTCTTCGAAGCACTTTCTGTTGAGTAGAAACTCTGGTCCCTCTGTGTAACTGTACAACTCTACAAACAGTTTAAAAGAGGAAAATGCATTATTGTAGTCGCAGTTGGTTACGGAAGGCTGAAAGTTTAATATGATGTTAGTACAGAAGAAATGAGCAGTAAACCAAATGAATGAACTCTCACCTGACAGTTCGATTGTCCATTTATCTGCATCTGAATATTCAAACTCCAAATCAGGAGTTTCTGATAAACCCTGAGACACAAACATTGAGTCAGTGTAACTGTCCAATTCTGATTCAATTGACAATTGAGTCACAACATTTAAGGACAGACAGAACAGGCCGCATTCACATTACATGGATCAAGTGCCCTAATTTTTTTTCCCTCCCATGTGACACATATTGGATATGACCTCAAACGTGTAAGCAGGAAAAAAGCACATGGTATTCTCAGATATTCTCAGATTGGTTTCAGTCCTATAAATCGGATATGTGCATTTGCGTCAGTCCTGTAAGCAGACAGATCGGATATTCCTGTCCACGTGACCAATGTCACCAATGTTGGATATTCCTGTCCAATGTCATACGTCATTAAAAAACAGCTATGGTGGCGAATGATGTCTACTCAGGTGCAAACAAATGACTATCATCAATGGCGCAATGGAGGACGAATGATCAAATCCCTTAAGAGACCAATGTTTTGCTGACCTTTAAAGATGGTGCGGAAAGCAAAAGCTTGTCATTTCATCTGCGTCCATTGCAATTTGCACCATTTTTAACTCCCTTTTCGGCCTAAGATTTTCCGGGTCAGAACCTTGGGTTGTTTTCCCAAGTGTATAGTGTAAATTCAGATATTATCGGATATGGGTCAAATTTATGCGAGTTGAAGATGATGTTTCAAAAAAACAAAATAAACAAACAAATCAGATATAGTCAACCAATCAGAATTGGGCATCAAGACCTGCAGTGTAAATGCGGCCTTGTTTAAAATGAGTTATGAAAAAGAATTGCACTTAACTTTATGGAATGTGCACTTGTAAGGGATTTTTCAAATCTTAAAAGTATATTTAAAAATGTTTTACTTCTTGCAATACTCAAGTAAACTTGAGGTACACTTTCATGACTAACACATATTTTAAAGACATTTTAAATGATTTAATAATCTTTTGTTGTGCTTTCAAGTAAACTTATTTTAATGCATTGACTAACACAATGTTATTTGATATTGCATTTAAAGTTAATATATTTCAAATGCACCAAATTGCAACTTCATCATTAAAAACTTGTAATTTTAATATATTTAAATACAAATACACGACATGCAACTTTCAAAGAAAATTACATTATAGTATGTTTTAGTATGTATACTAAAATATGGTGTATATATATATATATATACACACACATTATATATGTATAAATAAACATAAATGTTTGTCAGTACATTCAGCAGTACACCTAACTTTTATATTTCAAAGACGACAGAATTACGAAATTGCATAATCAAAGACGTAGCCTACTTATTTAAGCATGATAAAAAAAAACCTCTTACAATAATACGTTTAAATCTAATTGCAAATAATATGCACTTAAGTGTGAAAAACATTACGTTTATTTCGCACTCAGGTATATATCCTTTTAAATTATATTAGTTCCGTAATAAGTGCTATTTTTAAAAGTAAGGTATGGTAAAGTCTACTTTTTCACAAGGGCAGACAGGCCGATATTAATGTTCATCAGTCAATCAGCTGATTATATGGTGTTCAATAACCGATCAGAATCAACACGAGAAGAGATGGACTTCACAAAGAATCATTCATGGGCAATGTTAATTACATTTCTCAATCAATTCAATGTTTTTTTTCGTTAACGTGTTTGTTGATTAATGAATAATAATAATAATAATAATAATAATAATAAGTTAGTGGTTCCATGAATATTCAAAAATAACTGTTTCATTAACGAGATAATTACTAAACGTTGTTCATGAATACTTACATTTTTACATTTGGGACTTTTCATATTATCAACTTTTGTTTATTTACTTAGCGTTGTTTAATCACTTAATACATTTTATTCTTGGAATTTCTGATGTTTATGCTAACATCTCTGTCAAAACAAACATTAAACTGCAAAAATACAAATCATAGGCATTTAAACAGCTTCGTTTGACTCTTACCTCAGAGTCTTTCCTCTGGTTTCTGGTAAACTCTCCTCGCATTTTGTTCGGTAACATTTGATTTTGTTTCTGTTTGTTGTTAGCACATAATCCGACACCCTCCATCTTCAATGCACTTCCTGCTCCCGCTCACCTCTCGCGCTACTTGCACACATCTCGCGATGCTACATCCTATGGCGTATTTTTTACAGTCTATGAAGTGACCACGGGCGTGAGGTTTTTTAGGCGGTTACAGACTCAGACTTTAGTAGCTAATTTCCTTGATTTAAAAAAAATAATTATTGTTAGTTAAACATGTTTTATTCACGCAGAAATTTTGCTAAATATTTTAGGGGACAGGATATCCCTTCAAGGTAAAACATTTGATGTGTGAAACAATCGGTGTTCACAAATAGGTTATCATTCCAGCCATATTGAGTGAAAGCTGAAGAGCTGAAGAAAATACTGTCAGGGTCTATTCTACATGACTTTTATCGCAATAATTTGATCCTCACAGTGTTTGCATTACCATAAGCCTCCGGCAGAGGGTTGGCAGCAATGAGGATCCTCGCTAGAGTGTCAAATCACTGCTGCCAACCCTGCAGGAGGCTTATGGTAATGCAAAGACTGTGAGGCATTGTTTTGTAAGTATATGAGGTCATATGAAATAATTTCTGCATTTCATTAAACCTCTGCAAAAAAGTTCTGAATCATTTCCTTCTCCTTAGGGTAAATTCATTAGGATTCACTTTGGATCCACTGGAAACTGGCTTCAGCTGTTATTGAAACTTGTGACTCATGCTGTTTATGTGCTTTTTTAGTTGGGGTGACCTTAACTGCATATTCAAAGTCAATGTTATATGTCAAAGATCTGCTGGAAAAGTCAAAAATACTATTCCAGTAGTCTGCTGAGAGGACCATCTTACCAGCTCATGACTGATCACAAGCCACTCACAAGAAACGTCTGATGAGTCTAAAATAGCCTTTAACTTTACCTAAAAATTTAAGTTACTCCCAGCAAACACAGAACGTGCCCCTAACGTTCCCGAATGGTCCCATGAGGTTATTTTTTTGGGAACCAAACAAGAACGTTACAGGAACGTTCCATGTAGGTTATTTTTAGGTTCCATTTTTATAACGTAAGGAAAACGTTCCGGGAACGTTCCCCTAACGTTAAGGGAAAGTTCTAGGAACGTTCTGGGAACCAAAAACTAACGTTCCCAGAACCTAAATTTGTTTGCTGGGCTGATGGGGGAAAAAAGAAAATATTAATAAACTCCAACCACTTACTTCAAAACCAGTTGATGGTCAGGTAAATAAATGACGCAGAAGCTTTAATGCAACCAAAAACACAGTTTGCTACTGGGTACTGCTTTAGCCTGGTATTAGGTAATGATTCTGGACAAAAGAAATATACATAAATAAATAAATATCTGGAAGAAAAAGACTGAGAAAAGAAAAACCTGTAAATGTGTAAGCTTACAGACAAGCAAAACTCACGGAAACAGTACTGTAAAGTCTTGGAAAGCATTTAACAGTGAATTTGACATATTATAGAGGCTCTGCTTATCACCACCAACCCTTATGACTATCCAATGGTCAGCAGGGTGAAATCCCTGTCAAGAGTACTATCAGAGACATTCATTGCCACAGATGTATGTGGACAACTGCATTATTATTCTTTATTCAAGTCAATAATTAAGAGCAGAAATCCATATTTAATAAAAACAAACACTGCATTAGATAATACAGATGCTACCCTAATGTCTGTTTATTTTGTTGGTATAAAAACAGACTGTTATTGATAATCTGGGATTTACCACTGAAAAGAAAATAAGCATCAACAAGCTGACAGGAGTTATGTTGCTTCATGGGAACATAAAGTTCAAGCAGAGAGAGGCAATTTTGCATTTAAAAGACATCTTATAGCCCTCCACAGCCCAGATGTCTAAAACAAGGCAAAATTTGGGCTGTCAGTGAAAATTTAATAGACGTCTAAACCACACCCAAGAATAGATTTTAGAGCTATATTTTAGAAGTCTATTAAAATTTCACTGACAGCCCAAATTTTGCCTTATTTTAGACGTCTGGGCTGTGTTTGGACGGCTATTAACGGCCTTTTACCGCAAAATTGTGTGATTCCCCATGTAAACTGATGTTGTATCTTATTGACGATCAGCACTGTAACTGTACTGGAGCAAGAGGAGTACAAGAAAGAAGGCATTGAATGGGAGTTCATTGACTTTGGTATGGACATGGCTCCCTTTATTGAACTGATTGAGATTTTAATTTGAGTAAAATGAATAATTCACATAATGTTTAAATTTACCTTTTGCTTTTATGTGAGTGTGATTATTTCTCGAGCAGCTAATGGACGTCTTTTCCATCCTTGAGCAGGAGTGCGGCTACAGACAAAAGCTGCAAAAACAAGCTCCATGATCAGCATCTGGGCTAAACCCAAGCATTCCAGAAGTCCAAGATTTCCATATGTAAGGCAAAGCTACACTGACACTGTGGACTACAACACTGTTGGCTGGTTGGACAAAAACAAGGACCAACTGAACGACTCAGTCGTGCAACTCTACCAAAACCCAATATCCAGTCAATTAGTGAAGTGGACTTACGTTATTAAAGGTGTGTGAATTGGAGGCTGAAGTTGAAGCTGAACGGAGATGTGATGCTGACGCTGTTAAAGGTGTGCGCAAGTATGAGAGAAGAGTGAAGGAGCTCACATACCAGGTACTTCCAATCTGTACAGTGGAATCAAAAGATTGAACAATTTACAGTGTTGGATGGGATTTTAAACCATTTCAACTTTACAGACAGAGGAAGACAAGAAGAAGGATGTGACCAGACTGCAGGATCTGACCGTCAAGCTCCAGCTGAAAGTGAAGGCCTACAAGCGTCAGGTTGAGGAAGCTGTGAGTGATGATTCTTTGTCATGGTTTTCCTTTCAAAGCTTTATAGGGAAAAACGGTCATAGCCACTCAGAAACTCTTTCGGCTTGTGAATCATTTTGAGCATTCTGGTTTGCTGGGGGAGCATGGTGTTAACAAAATGGCATAAGTTAGCACCTGGCACCTTCACTTCAAAGACTACATTGCATATTTTTACATATAAAAATGAATTTGTCAGATCACTGAACCACAACTGCCAAAGAACTTAAAATATAGACTTTCCATTACAAATTTGAACAAAATATTTTTGTCAAAAAAGATTGTTGACATTTTATTTGTCAACTACCCAAATACAGAAATAATGAATGAATAATTAATTAATAAATTAATAAGAATATCTAAAAATGTAAGTAAAAATATATAAAGAACATAAACTAAATACTTAAAGAGGAATTACATATAGAAATATCTAAAATCTAAATAAATAAAAAAAACTTAAATTTAATGTACAAATAAGTTAAAATATGAAAATAAATATATTAATAATAAAAAAATGCTTTACAGGGCCAGGAAGCAGCTGAGTAAAGCCTCAAGCCTAGAACACCACAGGAAGTAATCATAAAATATGATTACTTGCTATTGTTTTACTGCTATAATAAAAAACATGCTGTTCTTTTTCATGATCAAATACATAATTCTGGAGTAAAAAATAAAAATCCATACCAAGTTGACGTGAAAAATATGAATGTCTTTATCTCACCAATTCTCTTATAAACCTCTCCCAGAAGTGAATGACACAATATGATACAAAGTTAGCCTTTCTTGATAGATTTGTGCCATCTGTACAAAATGAAGTGATATGGAAGACCGCAGAAAGGGAAGAAAAACCCTTTCACAAAGTGTACAAACATCTGCAGAAAAACGAAACAAAACCAAAAAACAAACAAAAAAAATACTTAAAACATTCCTATTCACATAATTAAATTCAATGTAACACTGAGATAATTTTACATAAAGACAATAGTAATAAATACTCTTATTGGCATTAAATAATTCCGTTAGAACACTCATAGCTCACATACAAACATTAAGCCGATATTCAAAGACAAGCCTGAATCAAAGTCATCCAAAGAAAGCGGCTCAATAGTGATTTCATGCTCTCCTTACACTAATTCAGTAGCGCTCACTTGCATTTTAGCGTAGTTGACATAATTCAAAGTATTGCTCAAGCCATTACGATACGAAACACGTCAAGCGAAACCCTTTCAGAATCTCGGCCCAGTCTGATTCATTTGGAAGTACAGTTGCTTTGGAAGTGTGGCCACATTAAAAGATGAAGTACCACCAACTCATTTTTTGTCTAGATTGACCTTTGTTATAGATAATCAATGAAAAGCAACAAAACATCTGCGATAAAAACCAAAACATCTCAATAAAAGCATGAAAGCGTCTCAAAATTCACACTCGATACATTTCGCAAGCAATATACATAACGTATCTTTTAAACTAAATAAAACTAAATACATATTGACCCTTCGGTAGCATCTATGAACTCAATGAGAACATAAAATTGGTCCATCAAATGGCTGTAAGGGTCGAGTGTCTTTCCAGTAAATGTCCTGAAATCATTATTAAGTTTAATAGCAGTTATCATTTTTTCCCCAGCATGCAGCAGGACAGCGATACTTCAGCTTGCATTCCATTTCATTAAAACACACTGAACTAGATCAACTCAGTGTGGAATAACCATATTTACATCAAAGATTTTAAAACCATTTGAGTGCCTTTCTAAAGACAGAATCAGTAGAACATGTATAGTAAAACCCATACTGAATGCTAAAGGACGTGCGCGGGCGAGTCTCACGAGAAATCCCCCAAAATAGAAAAAAAACCCGGAAAAAATATTATAAGAAGAAAATGAAAGGTATTTGTAAGAACACTGTGGATATTTTGCATCGCAACATTATTTTCATGAATTTGTTTTTTTACTGAATTACAGTAAATAAATATTTAAATAATCACAAATTAAGGGAGTATTACAATGGCTAAAATTAGGATTTTTTCCACATTATAGTAATGACTACATTTTTTTTTAATGAAGGGTATTTGTAGGAACACTGGATTTTTTTGGGTTGTTATATTATTTTCATGTGTTTTTACTGATTACAGTAAAATACATTTAAATAATCATAAATTAAGGTAGTATAACTTGCTAAAATTAGAATTTTTTTCCACATTACGGTACTGAGAACAAATGTTTTTTTTTCATTACGGTAATGAGAATTGTAAAGAAAATGTGCTTTATTATTTTTAAAATCTTAATGGTCCTCAAAATAGGCTTAATTTTCTTTGTGAACTTTTTGGTTTGTTTTGATTTATGGTGAAAAACGTCTCGGTTACGTATGTAACCCTCGTTCCCTGAGTAGGGAACGGAGACGTTACGTCGGATGACGACGAATGGGGGTTTCGCTTAGAACACCTATCGACTTCGAGTATTACAAAACGAGCCAATGGCGATGAAATGCCATGGGTCTGCGGAATTTGCATAGCGTATCTCCGCCCCACCGCGTGGGTATAAAGGAGGACGCCGGCAACATGCAGGTATGTCTTCGCTGAGGAGCCGAGACTGAACTCAGGCGTCTGCCCAGCGGTACAGCGGAAGTGGCAGGGAGACGTAACGTCTCCGTTCCCTACTCAGGGAACGAGGGTTACATACGTAACCGAGACGTTCCCTTTCGTAGTCACTCCGAGTTACGTCGGATGATGACGAATGGGGGTCCCCGTGAAATCACGCCACCTTCACAGCTGTCTTCCAGTGCCCTGCGAAAGTCTGATCCCCCTGTCGTGATACTGGCACAGACGAAGGAGTCCTACTTAACACAGGAATACCAAGGTACACTGGGAAGCATATCTCAGAGGAGATATGCCGCAGCATGCCTACCCGTAGGGAGGACTTAAGATACACATATGGCCGGAGGGCTACATATGGAGGAACACTGAAGTGACCAGCCCGAGGGGTGGCAACTTTCAACTCCAGGAGGGCAAGATGGTTTGCCAAGGGAAAGACACATGCTCAAGGAGGCTTACAGTGGAAATACACATGTGGGGGTTACTCAGGGAGGAACCATGCACAAGGAGGCACCTAGCCGACGCCCAGGCAATAGACACTGGCGCCAGCGTCAACAGTGCAGGAGGAACTCAGGGCTTCAAAGAGGAAGGCTCACCTGAGGAATAATCGCACGTATCCAGTCCGTGGAGTGGAATGGCGAGCAAGCGAAGACACCTGAGAGGGTCCAGTACGAGAGGACACAGGCTCCACTCGGAGATTATAGAATCTGGCGAATGTGTTGGGTGTCGCCCAGCCTGCAGCTCTACAAATGTCTGCCAGCGAGGCGCCATGTGCTAGAGCCCAAGAGGAAGCCACACTCCGAGTGGAGTGGGCTGTCACACCAAGGGGGCACGGTCGGCCTTGCTGTTGGTAAGCCAAAGCAATGGCGTCCACTATCCAGTGAGACAACCTCTGCTTTGAGAGAGCCTTTCCCTTCAGTCTCCCACCATAACAGACAAAGAGCTGGTCTGAGGTCCTGAAACACTGCGTTCTGTCTACGTAAGCGCGGAGAGTGCGTACTGGACAGAGCAGTGCCAAGGCTGGGTCTGCCTCCTCCCGGGGCAGCGCTTGCAGGTCCACCACCTGGTCCCGGAAGGGAGTGGTGGGAACCTTGGGCACATATCCAGGCCGGGGTCTCAGGATCACGTGAGAGTGACCGGGCCCGAATTCCAGGCACGCTTCGTCAACGGAGAATGCGTGCAGGTCCCCTACCCTCTTGATGGAGGCCAATGCAACCAGGAGCGCTGTCTTCATAGATAGGAACTTAAGCTCAACTGGTTGCAGAGGCTCAAAGGGAGCCCTCTGCAGGGCATTTAAGACCACTGAGAGGTCCCAAGAGGGAACGAGAGGAGGGCGAGGAGGATTCAGTCTCCTCGCTCCTCTCAGGAACCTGACGATCAGGTCGTGCTTCCCCAGAGACTTACCTTGAACTGCTTCGTGATATGCGGCGATAGCGGCCACATACACCTTCAGGGTGGAGGGAGACAGCCTTCGCTCCAACCCATCTTGCAGGAAGGAAAGCACGACAGAGATCGAGCATCTCCTGGGGTCTTCTCGACGAGAAGAGCACCAGTTGACGAAGAGGTTCCACTTCAACGCATAGACATGTCTCGTGGACGATGCTCTAGCGGAAGTGATGGTAGCCGCCACCGCTGGTGGCAGGGTACTCAAACCTGCCTCGTCCCGTCCAGGAGCCACACGTGGAGCCTCCAGAGATCGGGTCGAGGGTGCCAAAGGGTGCCCCGTCTCTGAGAAAGGAGATCCTTCCTCAGAGGAATTGGCCAAGGAGGTGCTGTCGCGAGGAGTACCAGTTCGGAGAACCAGGTCCGGGTGGGCCAATACGGCGCAACCAGAATGAGCTGCTCCTCGTCCTCCTTGATCTTGCACAAGGTCTGTGCGAGAAGGCTCACTGGGGGAAACGCATATTTGCGTAGGCCCCGCGGCCAGCTGTGCGCCAGTGCATCCGTGCCGAGAGAGCCCTCAGTCAGGGAATAGAACAGGGCGCAATGGGTCGAGTCGTGAGAGGCAAACAGATCTATCTGTGCGTCCCCGAACTGGTCCCAAATCAGCTGAACCGACTGGGGATGGAGTCTCCATTCACCGGAGATGGGCCGTAACCGTGACAGCTCGTCGGCTGCAAAGTTCCGATCTCCCGGAATGTAGATAGCACGAAGGGACCTCAGGTGCTTCTGACTCCATAAGAGGAGGTGGCGTGCGAGTTACGACATACGGCGGGACCACCCTGACGGTTGATGTACGCTACAGTCGCGGTATTGTCTGAACGGACTAGTACGTGTTGACCCCTGAGCAACGTGAGGAAACGGTGCAGGGCAAGGCGTACTGCCAGCAACTCGAGGCAATTGACAAGCAGAAGGCGCTGGGGTCCTGTCCAGGAGCCCGCGGCAGCATGTCCGTTGCACATGGCGCCTCAGCCCGTGGAAGAGGCATCTGTGGAGACAACAACATGCCTGGAAACTCGTTCTAGGGGAACACCGGCCCGTAGAAACTGAGGTTCCACCACGGGGTGAAGGTCTGACGACAGGTCGGAGTTACTGTAACTCGGAGCGTGCCATGATGCCATGCCCACCTCGGGACTCGATCGCGAAGCCACAGCTGAAGCGGTCTCATATGAAGCAATCCGAGCGGCGTTGCCGCAGCTGCAGATGCCATATGCCCCAGGAGCCTCTGAAACAATTTCAGTGGGACCGCACTCTTGTTTAATGGCTGAGTGGAGAAGGCGACCAAGTCCATGCCGAGAAAAGAGCTCCCCTGCACGGGGCAAAGTTTACTCCTTTCCCAGTTGACCCGAAGGCCCAGACGAGCTAGGTGCCGGAGCACTGGGTCCCTGTATTCACAAACCTGGTCTCAGGAGTGAGCTTAAGACAGCCAGTCACCGAGATAGTTCAGGATGCGAACCCCGTGTTCCCATGGAGGAACAAGGGCTGCCTCAACAACCTTGTGAAGGCGCGAGGAGACAGGGCTAGCCCGAATGGGAGAACAGCGTACTGACATGCGCGCGCCCTGACAGCAGAACGTAGGTACGGTCTGAGTCGAAGGAGAACGGAGACATAAGAGTAGGCGTCCTTCAGGTCGATCGCTGCAAACTAATCCTGTGGCCGCACACATCCAGAAATGCGTTTGGCCAGGAGCATCTTGAACGGAAGCCTGAGAAGGGAGCGGTTCAGATGCATAGGTCCAGGATTGGCCGTAACCCACCAGACTTCTCCGGGACAATGAGGTAGGGACTGTTAACCCGGACCTCATCTCGGCTGGAGGGACAGTCTCAATCGCACCCTTCGCCAGTAGGGAGCAACCTCCGCTCTCATGATAGGGGCATAGCCACCGACGAAAGTGGAGCGGACTCCCGTGAAGCCGGGAGGAGACCGTGCGAACTGAATCGCATAGCCGAGCTGATGGTTCGCACGACCCAGCGGAACAGAGGGAGCTCTAGTGCAGGCTCCCAACTGTGCCAGCGGAGTGAAGAACCACAGACGTCCCCCCGGTGGTGCAGCGAAGCGAAATGACCAGCCCAGACGAGGGCGGCATAGTGGCCCGGTGTGGGGGCAAGGTCATAACCGCACCCTGACAGAGGAGGCCAGGGAAGGACCAGCGTTCCACGGGGGCCTGCTCTGTCAGGGGTCTGGCGACAGAGGGGGACAGGGGCGAAACGGTCCGTGGACGGCACGCCGTGTCAACCACCTCTGGGGCAGAGGGGGAAGAGGAGAGCACGGCTTGTGGGCGGCGCTCTGTGTCGTCCGAGAACTCTGTATGCTCAGAGAGGAGAGAGTCAGTTCTTCCTGAATAAGGATTCTTCCCCAGCCCTCCACCGGGGAAAGGAGTGGCCCTGCTACCAACTCCTGGAAAGAACTGAGTCTCATCTCTGAGCAGCCCATCTCAAAAGTGCCGCTTAACCCGGCGTTTAGCGGGGTGCGGGGCTGGAGAGGGCTGTGGCATCCCCCTACGGTCTTCCAGAGCCAGGCCCGGGTGAACGGGCGGGGTTGGAACCGTGGGAGGGAGCCTTCGGCGGTGGGCAGACTGAGGGATCTGAGCGGACGGCGGGGCCGTCGGGCAGAATAACCTCAATCTGCTCACGGGCGGTTGAGAACTGTGGGCAGAAGCACTCAACCGCACCGCCGAAGAGGCCGACCTGGGAGATGGGGGTGTCGAGCAGACGGGTCCGCCCGACATCTTGCACATCAGACCGGTCAGCCCCAAACTGGTGAACATCACCTGACTCCGAGAGCGTACGGCCACTTTCGTCGCTCGGAGAGCAAGGTCAGTGGCGGCGCGCAGCTCACTGAAGAGCCTCGGGTCAGTCCCGCCCTCCTGCATGTCCATGAGCGTCTGGGTCAGGTAGACCAGCAGAACGGTCATGGGATGCAGTGAGGCAGCTGCCTGTCCTGTGGCACTATAGGATTTCGCCACAGATTACTGTGACGAAAAGAACTACAGGCTTGGACGGGTGCTTAGGATTGCGCCGGGAAGCACTCTGAGGACACAGTAGCATGGCAACAGAGCGTTCAACCGGGGGAACCCCAGTGTACCCATGGGCAGCGGCCCCTGAGGGGAGGAAAGGCGGATGAGACCAACGAGAGGACCCGTGAACTCATCATGCACGTCCGGGAGGAAAGATATTGGGGTTTGCCGTGGACGCGTCGGCGGCCTCACCCAAAAACCAATCGTCCCGGGAAAGCATGGCCATCATCTCCGGATCAGACTCAGGCACAGCCGTATGCACACCAAAGGGTGGCAGCTGTGAAGAGTCGTCATTTCCAGAAGAATCAAGCCCACCTAGTGATGCTGCTACAGACACAGCATCATCCTCTGTAGCTTCAAATGAAAACACACGGGCCACCCGAGGGTAGACTCGTGGAATCATCAGTTTGCTAGCGGGCACCGTCATTAAAGAGGGGGGGCTGGGGCGTGGACACAGAGTCGGCGCCTTGTTCCAGACCAACACCCTCAGGTCACCCTGTCCACCAGCCGAAGATCGGGTAGTGGATGAGGGGACTCTCACTCTTGCGAGTTCACCGAGTCTCGACCTATATATGACGCGATGATCACGTTCCCAGAGAGAACATGAGTCATCCACGAGCGCTGTTCAAGCATGATCAAAGCCCAAACACACTAGACAGCGCTCGTGCCCATCAGAGTCCGATACCAGTCCGCTGCAACCAGAAATGCACGGGCGAGCCGTCTTTAAAAAGACGTGCCGCGTGCGAGCTCTTTTATGAGAGGAGAAAAAAACTCCGCGATGTTGAAGCGCACAGGGAGACACACACACACTGGCAGATCACTGCACAGATCAGCAGGCACTGTGAGCTCGCTGCAGATCGCCGTCAAACCAACACCGGAGAGAGAAGCTCGTCTCGTAGAGCGAAGTCAGAGATGATTGTGGAGTGAAGAAATATTCTTGGCTCCGAAGCGAAAACATACCTGCATGTTGCCGGCGTCCTCCTTTATACCCACGCGGTGGGGCGGAGATACGCTATGCAAATTCCGCAGACCCATGGCATTTCATCGCCATTGGCTCGTTTTGTAATACTCGAAGTCGATAGGTGTTCTAAGCGAAACCCCCATTCGTCGTCATCCGACGTAACTCGGAGTGACTACGAAAGGGAACTTATGTTCGCCGGGTTTCATGACATTAACCCTTATGCTGTGAACCAAAATCAAGTTAACATTCAATACCGTGACTTTCTTCAGCATTCAGGGTCACTCAAATCCACATCCAGTGCTATTATTGGTCCATTCGGACAAGTGCGCCAAGGCACTGTTGGGTAACAAACCAGGCAGCAGTTTTATACACAATATATGCCCTTAAAACATTCGACAAAGCTGTAAATAAACACATAGTGAAATCAAAATCTTTTTCTTTTTTCCTAAACAAAGCAGTTAGCGATAATACGGCATTCTCTTTTGAGAAAGGAAGCCTTGGAACAAAATATTTCAATGAAAGCTGCGTGTCCCCCGCGTTTGAGCATCCACATACATCAGGGTTTGGCACTAAATCCAGAACAAAGCAAGACTCAAATAAACACTCAATGCGAGATTGTGATAATAACTGTCAAAACTTGTGTCGTGTTTCAGTCTTTCGAAACAAACCAGGTCCTTTCCTATTTTTGGATTTGGCAAACAAAAATACTTCACGGCAGCAGAAAGGTTGTTGTTGTTTTTTTGTACGTTTTGCGAATATAAAGGTGAACGATTTAAGACAGTTTTTTTTTTTTGGATTTGCACATTGTCAGGGGTTACTAAGACGTGTTTTCCCATCATGCTCTGCTGTAATGGCACACAGCTGGAATGCACCTCACGATGAGAAAGAGAGCTGGATTATCAGAAGGATGTCAGGAGAGGACCCGGAGCGTTGTACGGATGAGGGACAGGAACACCAAAGGCAGTGGGACTCAGATTACGATCGTAGAATGAGGTAAAGCGATAATAACTGAATCCAGAGCAGAACTCCCATGGGACAGTGTAAAGAGTGAGCGCTGCCACACTCAGTTGTGTTCTCCTGCGGGAAACAGAGGACGTTCTGGTTAACATTCACTATAAACGCACTATCACAATGCAAGGCTGTTTGTTGTTGGTTGCTAGGTTGTTGCTATGCAGTTTTAAAGTGTTCCAAGTGGTTTTAGTGCATTGCTATGTGGTCGCTTGAATGTCCTTGGCAGTTGCTAGCACAATGTCATGAGGTTGCTAGTGTGTTATGAATGGTTTCCAGGATGTTGCTATATTGTTTCTTTGCTATTCTGAATAGTCTAGTTGACAGGACGTTATTACGTGATTGCGTGAGAGTTCTGGGTGGTTGCTAGTTCGTTGCTGGGACACTGTTATGAGGATGTTCTTAGTTGCTATGTAGTTTCTAGAGTGCTCTGGGTGATTGCCAGGATGTTACTATGCCGTTGCTTTAGTGTTCTTGGTGGTTGCTAGGGCAATGTTATGAGGTAGCTAGGGTGTTCTGGGTTGTTGCCAGGATGTTGCTATATGGTTGCTTGAGCGTACTTTTTGGTTGCTAGGACAATGTTATGAGGTTGCTAAGGTGTTCTTGGTGATTGCCAGGATGCTGCTATGTGGTTGGTTGAATGTTCTTAGTGGTTACTAGGATAATGTTATTATGTTACTAAAGTGTTCTGGGTGATTGACAGAATGCTGCTATGTGGTTTCTCAAGTGTTCTTGGTGGTTGCTAGGACAATGTTATGAGGTTGTTAGGGTGTTCTGGGTGGTGGCCAGGATATTGCTGTGAGGTTGCTTGAGAGTTCTTGGAGGTTGCTAGGAGAATTTTATGAGTTTGTTAAGGTATTGTGGATGAATACCAGGATGCTGCTATGTGGTTGCTTGAGTGTTCTTGGTAGTTGCTAGGGCAATGTTATGAGGTTGTTAGGGTGTTCTGTGTGGTTACCAGGATGCTGCTATGTGGTTGCTTGAGTGTTCTAGGTAGTTGCTAGGGCAATGTTATGAGGTTGTTAGGGTGTTCTGTGTGGTTACCAGATTGCTGCTATGTGGTTGCTTGAGTGTTCTTGGTGGTTGCTAGGACAATGTTATGAGTTTGTTAAGCTGTTCTGGGTGGTTACCAGGATGCTACTATGTGGTTGATTGAGTGTTCTTGGTAGTTGCTAGGGCAATGTTATGAGGTTGTTAGGGATAAGCACATGTTCTTGGTGGTTGCCAGGATGTTGCTGTGTGGTTGCTCAAGTTTTCCTGGTAGCTGCTAGGACGTTTTGCGATTGCTAGGATGTTGTGGGTTGCTATGTAGTTTCTAGGGTGTTCTGGGTGGTTAGCAATATGTGGTTACTAGGGCGCAGTTACAATATAAAAATCATCTTTATAAACTATCAACTAAAGAAGCAAACAAGCAGTGTTTGATCAAGCAACAGATAGTGCTTCACCTCTGAGTTGTAGTCGAAGCATTTGTCAGGTCCTTTCCGATAGCGGGCAGAATTTAACACATCACACGGGTTCTCTTCTTGAGCTGGAGAAGAAAACATTAAGGAAACGCCACAAGCTCTGTCTGTCATCCATCCATCAATCAAACAGAAAACAGAGTATTTGAGGGTTAAAAGCAGATCTGTTAGTGTTGCTCTGTGAGCAGGGGATCATTGGAAGGAAGGATACACTTCGTTCTGACAGGCAGGAGTTTCTCGATCTCGCAAGAGCTGCAGGGCAGAGTCTCAGCCACCACAAACAACAGGTTCGTGTTTTCTATACGTTTGGCGTGGAACAACCTGACAGAAAGAGTGTTTGTGTTCAGAAAAGTGTGTTTAAATGCACATAGGACTGTTCGCACACAAACACACACCTGGAGCAGTTCCCACAGTCCTGCAGCACGTTGAAGGAGTTGGTGGTGTTGGTGAAGTAGAACTGACTGTGAACCGTCACGCAGCTGCTGCTCCCTTTAGTGTCTGAACCCTCAGCCCAGGCGTCTGCTAGAAAACGTGTATAATGCAATCCCAGAATGATCAAAGATCATTTAAAAATATATTCTATGAAGTATCAAGAGAAAATGTCTATTTAAAATCTGCGTTCTGTGTATTTATTGTGTTTGGAGTATTGCTTCATTGCTTTAGAAACATCTTAATGCTATTTGTGCGATGCACCTTGTTTCTTTCTATGCGTTTCAGATGTTGAATTATGGTTAGAATGCGGCTTTATGCCTCGTGCACACCGGGGCGATTATCGCTTGTGCTTATCGCCGACGTTTGCGATTATGCACACCGACATGCAAAACGGCAGGCGTAAAAGTGCAATTTAAAAAGAAAAAAACATCTCGGGTTCGTTTTTTTGGTTTGACGTGCCGCGTTAAAAACTGGCCGACCAATGAGAGCTGCTGAAGTTACAATATCAGCGTCTTTTCCTTCGTCTTTCCTCATAGAATAGAACAATAATTTCTTCATCGCTGGAGCTGCTGCTGCTTGTAATATCCATGTTCTGTTTGCCAGTTAGCAAAAAGTGTGTGAATGGTTGTGGCAAGCACATGAATACTGGATCTCTTCTTCTTCTGTGTGACAAGTAAGTGTCAGAAGCGTAAAGTTGCGCAGTGCCACCGTACTGTTTTTCAATAAGCGCCATCTAATGTTCACTTTGCGTATCGCCAGTGAAAATCGCTTGGGTATGAACACAAAGACGCGTCGAAAAACACTGGCGATAAGCGCGAGCGATAATAGTCCCGGTCCTGCTGAGAAAAACTTTAACCAGCCTAAACAGCTAAAATGTGCCCTATAAAACAAGCCAAAAGACCAGCTTGACCTGTTGTAGATGTTTTTTTTTAACAATGTGACAAAATCACAGAAAAACAAACCTGTGGTGAACCAGCTGCTGTAGATAAGTCCATACAGGGACTGCTGGAGAACAGACCTGAAAGAGAGACCAGCGACATTAGCGCATGAGTATCTGAAACAATGTTATCAAGACATGAACGGATTTACCAAAACAGAATTTCACTTTCTTATTTTTGACGTATATCTACTGAATGTTGCTCTATCAACCAACAGGGAAGGTTTTATCAACGTTCTCCAGTTGTACTCACCACGCTGCTGCTGACGTCCACCAGGCCAGACTGAGGAAATCAGCAATGGAGGGCTAATGACAAAAAAGACTTTTAATACCAAAACACTGCTGCATTTCATTAGTTTACCTTCATGAGATTCAAATGGACTGCAGCACCATATAGGAATCAATGGAACATGAACAAATGAGTTTCTCACCACATAAAATCCTCTGTGTGCGGCTCCTGTGTGGCTGCTGGCCGTCGGCTCACAGGCCGACTGAAACTGGAAGGTCTGATGGCGGGCGTAGATTGAGTTGTTGTAGAGGGCAAACATCAGGTAGGGGTCGACCTCGCCGAAGAACAGCCCCACCTGAGAAAGATGTGAACATAAAGACGTGCTTATTAATATATTAAAGGGGACATATCATGAAAATCTGACTTTTTCTGTGTTTAAGTGCTATATTCCGGTCTCCGGAGCATCTACCAACCCAGAAAACGTGAAAAGTGACAACCCAGTAACTTTGTTTAAGTAAGCCTTTCTCTGCAAATATGCTGATCAGATATCCACCCACGGTGCTGCCATTTGGTTTTCGCAAGCGACAACAGTGTAACCATTTCTAACGCAATGGCAAAGGTTGGAGCAAAGCATGCCATAAAATGAATCATGATTAATGTGTAGCTAACACAGATGTGAATTCAACTTGAGTATAGTACAATCTAAATGTATTATATTCTAAATCGTCGCTGTCGAGCAGAAACCTCGTATCACCATATTTATTATAATGACACATGCAAGTGTCTGACTATATATAAAGCCACAATATAAAAATATAGACATCATAGTGTTCTTTCCATTTCCTAAAATGTATGCATTCAATTTGGTGAAAGCACTATTGCACTAAAGCACAAGTGTATGTAAATGCGTTACCAATTTTAACGCATTATTTCTTTCCAAAACGAATTAAATAAATTAAGATTAAATCGACAGCCCTAAATATAATATAATATAATTTTTTATGAGTTTGATTTTTATATATAGATAACATGTGACTATATAAATATTATTTTTGGAGCATCAACCTTTTTCCAGTGATCTCTCTGATTGGACATAACCAGGAAACCGCCATCATCGATCAGGTAACACAGCAAATCCTGAAACACATTCAAAACCAGATCAACCAAAACGTATACAGCCAAGAAGATCTGTTATCATGTAGAGTTTGAGTGTGCAGGTTTTCTCACATCGCTGTTCACTTCACAGTCCATCTCACAGGATCTGGATGGGCCGCACTGCACAACACAAACATGAAGTTACAACATCTCACCACACTCATGCCAGTACAGATTAACATAATGTGAGAGGGGTGAAGTTTTTCTTCCGTAATTCCTCTTTTCCAAAAAAATCTTACCTTATGTGAGGACGGTCTGCTGTCTGATACGTTGCTGGCGAGGATCTTGAACTTGTCGACCCAGGCCTCAAAATCCAGCTTAACGCCGACCACTAAAAACGGGAACACACGATGAGGATTGTCAGAGTACAATGTGATTTTAAACCTCCACCATAATGATTTATCAGCTTTGTGTCGAACAGGTTTTTTCTGAGAAACACACCAGCAGGCCTCATGGTTTTGCCTCCGATCACGACCTCCACAGCGGTGGTGACCAGAATCCCCACAGTGCCGTTCTCTGAGATTAACAGATCATCCATCGCTACACAACAAACATCAGAGTCATTCAAATGGTGAAAAATGTACATACAGGGCTGAATATCACCCATACTTAATGTATAAAGTCAACAGGAAATCAAAATGGACTTTATTTAGTGTCTTAACAAATGTTCCTGAATTATTGCACAAAAATGTCTAAATAATCTTTCGTAATTAGTTGCATCTTCTGAAAACGGTATAAAACGTATGAACCATCTAATCGATTTGTAAAAGACCCACCCAACTTTTATATTCTCATCGAATATCCTTACGATCAGAAATGTGTCACATTATGAAAGTAAAATGGGTTCTGGACATAATTTTTTAGATGACTTTATGTGATTATTTTACGAATGATAGTTATGATTTTACAATAGCGGTTGACCAATATGGGCTCACAGCTACAGAACAGGGTGGCTAATAGCTGATTTAATGGTGATAAAATGAATATGCAACTTAATGAACAAAAAAAAAAATACATTTTCATTTACTCAAAAATATATATTAAATATCACAAATATTTCCTAAATATTCTAATATTATTTAATTGAATTGTATTTCAATAAAATTGTAAAATTATTATAAAATAAATTATAAATATTTAAAATATAGTTTTGTAGAAAACTATCCTTTGACATACTATAGATACCAGTAAATTTTGCAGCAGAGACAGCTATTGTTATAAACTAAAAAAAAAAAAATTTTATCCATTGGTTGATTTATTGGTCTGCCACTTTTTGCTTAGTGTTTGTAATTTATTGGGCTCACAGGCTCGTGTTGGCGCTCTGAAAATGTAGCCTTTGTTGTCCAGACTGCGACGGAAGAAGTTTGAGTTCAGAGGTTCGGGGTCCTCGTCCCATGATTCAGCAGCCCTGAAAGACACACACGCACACACACATATTATAACAAAGCCTCCAGTAATTGTAATGTCATTACAGTACCAGCAGTGTCATCACTCACATGTTGGGGTAAACACGTGTGACGCCTCCATTGGTGGACGCGAACAGCGCCAGGAAGCCGTACCTGCAGAAATCAGATTGTCAATGAACAGCTGAAGACATTCAAAGTAAATCAACAGACTCTGACGGGTATGATCTTACGCGTTGAGGTCTTTGTTCTGCCAAACGCGTGTGGCGAGCTGCCAGAGGATCATAGAATCCAAGATCAGGTTATGAATGAGTCCCTGATCACCTGTGACCACGGTTAAAAACATGAAATTATGAGATTCTCAAGGTTCACTGATGAATTCATGAGTGGAATCAAATGCTTCAAGAAATGCATCCAAGTCTTCACATTTCAGATGGCAAGAAAATATAAAATTGTGCATTGTGACTTATTTATGAGTATGACTTATATTTTATAATGGGTGCTTTAATATAATAATCAGCTTTGTAATATCAGCGCTGTCATATTTGGTAATCAAAGTTATGCAGTTATAACAGTAATATTAAGTAATCAATGCTGTAATATGTAGCCATTAGCGCTAATATTTAGAAATCAATATTTATTAATCAATATATTTAATATATTCTAGTCATATTTAATAAGAGCTGTAACATTATTTAATATTGTGCTATTTAATTAGAGCTGTATATGTAGTAATACATGCTGTTATATTTATTTAGAGCTGTAGTATTTAGTAATCAATAGTGTAATATTTCGTAATCAATACTGTAATATTTAGAGCTATTTATTTAGTAATAAATGCTGTAATATTTATGAGAGCTGTATATTTAGTAATAAATGCTGTAATATTTATTAATCAATTTTGTAATATTTAACTACAGCTGTAATATTTAATAATGAATGCTGTAATATTTTAATTATCAGAGGGAAAATAAATGTTGCTATCATGTTTTATTCTAGATCTGTAATGTTCAATAATAAGTGCTGTAGGTGAAGGTTACTCACAGTCTTCAGATTCAGGTGAAATCTCCACCATCAGAGACAGGAAGTTCGCCAGGAACTGTGTGTTATTCTCAGCCAACTGCAGACGCTTGCAGTATTCTCTACAGATAGAGAGAGTCAGTGAGCGCCCATACATATACACAATAATAGTTAACAGAGGAAGTATTATAATGAATTATGTGCACAAACCTAGGGGCCAGAAACACATGACCAGCGGACTCAAAAGAGTTCGGCAGCAGAGACTGTAAATCTGAGAGAAGGGCAGGAGAGATTATTGAGGATGAAACAGCGGGATCACTAATCTTACGCAAGACATCATCCGTATTAAAGGAAACACTCACACTGCAGCTGTAGCATGACATCGCTGAGATCAGCCTGGATGTAATATTCATTGTACGGAGGAAGTACCAGACCAAGACTGCATGGGGCGACACATGAAAATGAGTTCAGAATGTTTAACGTCAAACTGTATGATCAGAACAGCCCAATCGACTCATACCTGTAATCAGTGTCGTTAATTGGTGTCCAGGAGTAAATGCGTATGACATCATCAATGTAGCGCTGCAAGAAAAACATTTAATTATCAGACATTTTTAAGCAAGGTTTTTAATGGTGTATTGATGGCGCGTTCACTAAGATGTAGCAGAAAAGTACACAGATCTCTTCCAATCTGTGGTATTCTTGTTAGATTTCAAAACTAAACGGCTCTCAAGGCATTCTATAAATGTCTCAAATAGAAGTGCACTAAAAAATCTAATTTTAATTTCCGATGGATTTTTGAAGTATGCATCCATGCTTTTCCATTTATTATTAGTAAATGTTTGTATTTCACTGATAAACTTTGCGCTTGGTTGATAAATATTTTCGATTTTTTGAGAGCGAACACAAAGGTTTTATTAGCAAACGCAAAGTTTATCGGGGGAACGCAACATTTTTGCGAGAGAAAGCAAAAGCATTGAAATATTTTTTTTTCGTTCATTTAGGGGCTCCATATGAAATTTAAGTATTTCAAAGTTTTAAGATGTAAAGTACTCTTACAAAATGCTCAATGTACTTTAACATTAGTAGTGAAGTATATACTTCTATTGCATATTTGGGTCATAATGCAATTATGCAAATTGGGATGCAGCTAATTAATGACATCGTTTAGGGCATCATAGACATGTACATCTGAAATTTGAAACTGTAATTTTGAGCCATATATAGAAAGTCATGTCCCAGATATCACACATGTCCTAGTTTCATCTGACACATTAATTGCACACACTTGCCTCGTCCAATGATTTAATTAGAGTTTTGATCGTCATTTCTCCTGATCGGCCATCAATCATTTGCCGACGAATCTGAAAAGGATCAAAAGCAGGCGTTAGAACGTTATCCATGAGCTCCTGCTGATTTAACATACATTATCAGACAAATTATTCACTCAAGCGTCATATTTAACACATGAAGTGAGTGTGCCTGTGCCGCCCACTCCGAAAACAATGATTCATTTATTATGAACAACAGAGAAAGATGCAAGTTCATTCGAGGATAATCAGATCTGTTGATCAGTAAAAACGGCACCTCTTGTTTACTACTGTCTTCTACTTCTGCGTCCAGGAAGTCCAGAGTCACTGGCTCTGGCAAATCCTCTTCCTGAAATGAGACAAACATCAGCACAAACCAGGGATATTATTGCTAACTAAAACTAAAAACATTTTCGTTACTTGAAATAAAATAAACGGTAACTGAAATATATATATATATTTAATTTCAGCTACTTTCCAAGCCAACAAATCTATTTTTATTTAGTTTGCTTTAACTAAAGTACAAAAAAATAATAATAATAACAACTATATAGATATATAAATTTATTTTTTTTAATTAAAAAAAATGCACAACACAACTACTAAAACTATAAATCAAATTAAAATGGAAAATATTATTAAAAATATTAATAAAAATATATCAATTATACTGAAATAACACTGAGACAAACACACAATCATGAGCATGATGAATCTTACGAAACCCGTCACAAACATATCGGGGTCATATGGCATTCCCCAAAATAATACAAATGACAAAAATGGGCTGTTGGTGCATTTTGTTCATGAAAATGAAATTATTAAAAGACAAATGAGCGTGATTGTTTAGTCCTTTCGGTTTGCACACAGACAATCAGAGTCTCACTCGAGGCTGTAGGTTCGGGTGCATGAGCACGTATCCATTTGGGTCAATGGCGAAGATGTATCCGTTTGCTCCCAGCTACACACAGAGAACGAGAAAAACAGTCTGTGATGATGTTTCCTGTTTCTCATAGTGGAGGGATAAAAGACTAGTTTTTATACAGTAAATAATAATACAATTACAATATACTGTATGATATAAATCAACAATTGCAACTGAGACACAAAATTGCTAATATTAAATGCCATGATAAAATGGTAATCATGCTTTAACCTTTACCATGGTGGAGGAGCAAACACACTTTTATTGATTGGACAAGCATTTTATATAATATATGTTTTATCAGGTATACATTTTTTAAAACCTCCTTAACCATATTTAGAAAAACACACTAATAATATGTTTAAAATATAATAAAAATTGATGTTAACAATGTAACATAATCAAATATTGTTATATCAGTAACATACATTAAAAAAAAAACCTCTACTACATTTACAAAAGAAGAAGAATATACATTAATATATTTATAATATTATATAAACTAATAAATGTCTATACTGTAATATAATTAATATATATTT
Organism: Siphateles boraxobius; assembly: GCF_051911475.1. Lineage (NCBI taxonomy): Eukaryota > Metazoa > Chordata > Actinopteri > Cypriniformes > Leuciscidae > Siphateles > Siphateles boraxobius. Next base: position 13,612,353 of record NW_027508733.1, on the reverse strand, counting down.
AATCAGTTACACAATTTAAAACCTCACTAACCACATTTAGAAAAACATATATTAATAATATACATTATATTTGCAATAAAATATAAATGAATATGTTTATAATGTGATATAATAAATCAATACACATTTTTATTAAACTATTTATTTTCACAAATATTAAAAAAACGTAACCATTTAAGTTAACCATCAGTGTATATTAATATATTATTAATATGATATGAATGTTTTATCATCACATACATTATTAAAAAAAAACTTATTAACCACATTTAGAAAAACATTAACAACATACTATTACATAATATAAAATAACATAATATAAAATAACAATATCATATAATATAAAAGTGTTCATATGTTAACTGTTTAATGTTAATCTGTTTAAACCTTTTTTTAATTTTATTATTCAGAGAAAACATAAATAAATCAACCTAAAGAGACAAAACAAAACTAAAAGGAAAAAGTAGCTCTAGATAACAATTGCAGGTTGTGAGTGTAGAAGACGTCACCTTGTACTGTGGCGTGAGTCTCTTCAGCTCATCCAGATGAACGTCGACCCCCATCACCCCTAAAAGCAGCTGATTCTGAACACACAAACACTGCCATCAATGATCTGCACACAGCAGAGTTCAGCGTGATGATGATCCATCAGTAACCGAGCGTCACCTGAGAGCTTCCGTCTATGGTGAGGTTGAAGACCGGCATCGTCCCCGTCACCACCAGTCCCAAACCCTGTGAGCAAAACAGAAACTCACATGTTTTAATACGACGGACCCAGAGCGGCCCATATGTTTCAGAGACAGCAGGCGGGTGGAAGCGACTCTCACCAGAGCATCCTGATAGACGTTGGTCCATTGCACCTGCTTGGCACTTCTGCCTGCCAGAACCATGGGGCGGCCCAGTACGTCCAGATACTCCTGTGACACACATTCATTCAAGCATTTTACTTTCCTGAAAATACCACTATTTATGTTTGAGTTAAGGCTGAGTGGTTTGGCTAAATAGAATAAAATAAAAATTCTAAAATTATGAAAATAACAATATATACATCTTGATATTTTTAAATATATTGAATATCTCAATATTATGTATTTTATCCCATTCAGAGGAACAATAATAGTTATATGCACCACTATAACAAAACATACAAATACATACTTGAGCCACACAAATTGCATAAAACAAATAACACTATTAAAATGACTCGTTGCTCTCATACTTGCAAATTGTTAAACAAAAAAATTTTTTGCGTGAAGCACAGATGTTGTATAAAATCAGTTGCAAAATTAACTGAAATAAACTAAAATAAATCAACTTTTAACTCAAATCTTGTTTGCTACTGAATATTGAATCAATTTGAATCACACTATTAAAGAGTCACTGATTTGTGAGTTGCGAGACAACATTTTTGAGTAAAGCACATATGTTGTGTAAAACAAATCAATTACGAATTGATAAGTTGAAATGGACACTTTGAACTGATTCACCGAAATTTTTGAGTTAAGCACGTCATATTAACAAATTAGTTAAGAATTGACTAAATGAAACACTTTCACTGAAACGAATCAAATGTATAAATCAACTCACTGACTGAATTGTAAATCAGTTTGAATCATACCATTAAAGTGTTTTGTTTTTCATATATCCGCGAGACAACAAACATTTTTGAGTGAAGCACGTCATATAAACAAATCAGTTACAAGTCGATTAACTGAAACACTTTTTCACTGAAACGAATCAAATGTACCAGCTAAATTGTGAATCAGTTTGAATCATTCGAAGTGTTTTGTTTATAACATGCTGTACTTATGGGCTGTGAGATTGTGGGCGGAATTGATTCGTAACAAATCAGTTACGAATTAATTCATTAAAAATGAACACTTTGAACCCATTCACAGAAACTAACCAGATTTACCAGCTGTAACATTGATTTTGCTACTGAATTTTTAATCAGTTTTCTCAGTTACACTATTAAAGTGTCTCATATTTGTGACTTTCGACGGAATGAATAATCGTGAAAACAGCCTCTTGTCCTTAGTAACCTTAACTAAATAAACCAAGGGGCATTAAAATCATAAAATCATTTACAATGTTGCTTAATTTGATATTGCCAGCCATAACAGGAAAAAAAAAAAACTTGCACACATTAATGTGTGTGTGTAACTCACCTGGGTGTTAATCCTTATGGCACAGATGGAGCGGATCTCAAAATAGTATCCTGTCGAGACAGAGAGACACTTAGTGAGATGTCACATGTCATTTCTGTATATTTCGACAGGCATCAGCATATAAATCTACTGATATTATCATAGTAAGGGAAAATAATTGTTTTTTTCAGGAAGAAGTCACATTTTTACAAGGAAACATCTCCACTAGAGTCTGTTCCAATTGAGCATGTGTCTCACCCTTATTAGCACATGCGATCCACTGCAGCGGAGTGACATCATAATTGTGCTGCCCCACCGAGAACGTGAACACACGGACCTGCAGATGCCATCACATATCCCACAATTACCCCGGCAAATTAGACAGGAAACAAGCTTCACTGGAGGAAAGGGCTAATTATGAGGAACACACACTTCCAGAAGACAACAGCAGAGCAGAAACACAAGACACTCAACACACAAGGAAGATGTAAATCATAACATGTCAGGAAAGTGATGATCAGACCGTCTTATTGGGCCAGTTGTACTGCTCAAAGATGTCCTGAGCTCGGTCCTCCCCTCCGTCAGTAAATAACATGATGATTTTATTGCAGTTGGCTCGAGGAACATTTGTCTTCTGTGTGAGAACGAGAAACGGATAGAGAGAAGATTATAATACTGTGTCCGAACTAAAAGAGCAAGCAACAAATCATCACATCTCTTTAATCAAATGAACAGTGGAGGTCTGGTTTCTTCTATTGCGTCAAGCTGGGTAGCTCAGCCCACGGTGAAATCTCATCGGACCAAATTCTCCCAAAATGCAGGTGTGTGTTAAAGAGATATTCTGGCTCCTGTACAAGTTCAGCTCAATCCGCAGCATTTGTGGAGTGATTTTTTACAAACTTAAATTCCAAAACTGACCCAGGAAGTCAAATGGTGTAAGCAGATTTCAAAGCCAATATGAGAGTAAATCATTATATTTTATAGTCATATTAGGGTTTATGGCATTGCATTATAGCAAGTAGTGATATGGATATAACAAAGGTGAGTAAGTGATTTTTTCTGCATTAAAATCATGTTAACACTCATTGTTCACGTCTTTTGGTTGTACTATTGAAACAGTGAGCATTTATATAAGCCATGTATTCCGCCACAAATGCTGTCGATGAACTTCTCGTGTAAATTGTGTTCAGACTCACGTTGAGCAGCTGGTTGAAGGCGAAGTGAAAGCCGGATTTGTAATCGGTGGTTCCTTTTGCCTGCATCTGCTGCACGGCCTCTTTAAAGATCTTTTTGTTGCGTACATTGGCCTGAACCAGGTGCCTAAAGCAGGGCACCACTGCCTCGGCCTTCTCATTGAACTGCCACAGAACAAGAGAGGAAATACAGCTCAAGTAAATGTACAGGTTCAGAAAAATGAATAAACAGTGAATATTTAACACATAACTAACTTAGTAGCTATACATAACAGCTTTTGTATTCTATTATATCTCCAAAGATTTCAAGAATATTTTATCAGTAAATTAACAAAAGTGTCAGTGCACTTCTAAAAAAAAATCAGCCTAAGCTGGTTGGCTGGTCTTAGCTGGTTTGAGCTGGAAGTAGCTGGTTTAAGCTGATCTCCCAGGCTGGCCAAGCTGGTGTTTCTGCAGCCTTTAAGGTCTTTAAGCAGGTTACCCAGCTAAGACAAACCTGGTCAGCTAAAAAGTGTCCAAAACCCTTTCTTAAACCAGTCTGGGAGACCAGAAGCTACTTTCACAATCCAAAAAACATCATGGCATGTTCAATATAGCGCACTGACCCTAGCCACATTGACATAATCGTCGTCGGAGAGTGTGTCGAGCATCTCTGTGACTGAAGCTTTGATCAGTTTGAGAGTGAGTCCACTGACGCTGCCGCTCCTGTGGACGGAAAAGACGTCAATGTTGAACAAACAACACAAACGCACAGCAAAAAAGCATGCACATACTCACACGTCTACGAGGATGACCATGTCTTTTGGCGATGACGCTCCTTGAATGTACCTTAGGAAAACAGCAACACAAGTTTGAGTATCAACATGCCCTAGGCCACGCCCACAAACTGACCAATCAAAGCCAGCCAACTGTTTCTATAGATGTCTAGATGATTGTAGATTAAAAAAAATCTGATTTAGTTTTATTTGACAGTTTGACATATGATTTCAAGTCTCCAAATGAATATTGCCACCATGTTAAATGCATAATTCAATTATTTCTTTGAAGAAAGCCGCAGATGTGAATAATATATACAACATTTACTATTTTATGAGCACATTTTACAGGAAAATCAAGTTTTTCATCTAAAACATCATTAAATGAAAGAAATGTATATAGTAGTATTCTTATATTATCTTGCTGAATTTATTGACAAGCATGGTAAATTGAAATATACCATGATGTCATTTCTATAGAATGACATGCATTTAAATATATTTATAATTCATTTGCAATGCAGTACATTTACATATATATGAACTTTATAGAATAAAATGCACTACAGTTAAATTATAATCAAGTACTTTACATGTGCTTTAATTTGTTAGTCAACAAATCAGTGTACTTCTTTTATACATGACAAAAGATTATTAATGATTTAAATGTTATTTCATGTAAAACTTGTACTTGTATATTATCACAAAGTGCACTTTGTAAAAGTGTACTTAAGTGTCATAAAAGTGTAATCTTTAAG